>NC_083506.1:4895984-5199015 GCF_032362555.1 Amyelois transitella | reverse complement strand
AATAAGTTCGAAACTTGTGTTAGGAGATACTAACTCAACGATACTATATTATATAATAAATACTTAGATAGATAGACATCTAAGACCCAGACCAATCAGAGAAAGTTCTTTTCTCATCATGCTCTGTGCAATGTGCAGAAAGCAGGCAAAAACCAAGGTACAATAGGATTTCCTAAGTTTAAAATTTCACAATTCTTAAGTCAAGGACAAGCAAAAGTGCGGCTTGTAATTTACCCTATGTCAGATTTTAATAATTATCTATAGGAATTTTATTCCAATCACGAAAGCATAGGATCATAACTTCATTACCTTACTATATACTACATATATCCCTGTTTATATGTTTTGATAATAACAGGTCGTAAATACATACAATAAGCAAGTCGTGTGAATTATAAAGATAAAATCATTAGGATTGTAACTCTCCATTGTTTTTACATTCATTATTTTAAAGACATTTTCAAGGTTGATACATAAGTATCGAAAATATTTTTTATCTTAAATGTAACCAATAGGTAAATTATGTATTTAATTGATGCCTAGGCATCAGCAAATTTTCCTTTAAGCCTTGAACTTGACCATGAATATCGATAAGGTATAAACTGGCTTTATAGAATAGCGTTTAAAAATGAATATTATTATGCCCAAAAATTATATTAAATTATAATTATCACACAAGATGTGTGACACACATGTGTGATTCCAAAAGAATTGTTTTATTATTTGCAGGTAAATCGCCAAGTATATGGGATCATTTAGTGCATACTAACAAAACATTCGTCCGAGACGGGTCAACGGCAGACGTCGCCGCAAACTCCTACCATTTGTACAAGAGAGACGCCGAAATGGTACACGAGTTAGGAGTCAACATCTACCGATTCTCTATTTCATGGCCAAGAGTACTACCCACTGGATTTGTCAATAATATAAATCCACTCGGAATAGCGTATTACGATAACCTCATAAACGAATTGTTAAGATACAACATAACGCCGATGGTTACTATTTACCATTGGGATTTGCCCCAGAAAATTCAGGATATAGGAGGTTGGACTAACTCTCTCATCGTCGATTATTATACAGACTATGCTAATGTTCTATTCAAGCATTTTGCTCACAAAGTGAAGTATTGGGTGACGTTCAACGAACCCATGCAGACTTGCCTGGAAGGCTATGGAGGAACCTACAGGGCGCCAGCATTGAATCGCCACGGCATCGCGGAATACCTTTGCACGCATAACCTTCTAAAGGCTCATGCTAATGTGTATCATATGTTCAAGACTCACTACAACGAGACTGGAGGTAAATTCTCACGATTCCTACTTGTATAGTTTGATTTATTTATGGATCAGTCGGTTTAGCTAATGACTGAGTTTCTATTGCAAAACACGAATTGATCTGATTATCATCTTAATAATATGTCCATGCCTTAGATCTGTCTTTGACCGAAGTAAGATAGTGGTAAATATGCTTGTTTAAATATTCAGAATAATGCAGTAAGTAGTTTATGTAGTATCTTATCAATCAGACCTGCATCTGGCCACACTTAATTTATTCACTTAATTACCATTTCTTTGCTCATAGCAACATAACGTTAAATTATTAAAACTAATGATCAATAATTTTATAGCGTTAGCTGTGGTATTAGTCAAGTTGATTACCAAGGATCAAGATTTAGCACGCTATGATGTTTTGCGGTTTACCTTGACCAAGTTTTTTTTTTACATATTTTTTGTGAATCAATAAATTGAAATAAGTAAGAAACTAGTTTAAAACAACTAACCTACCTTCTGGGCTATGCATATTGCATATGTTTGACTAATTAGCGTTAGGGAGGAACTTACATACATAAATAAAGTGAATTTCTTATTTAACATGAACTTTTAAAATTCATTCATTCATCATTCTTATAATAACGTCTATATCCCTTGTGGGGTAGACAGAGCCAGCAGTCTTGAAAGTCTAACAGGTCAAGTTCAGCTGTTAGGCTTAATGATTCAATTGAGATTCAAATAGTGACAGGTTGCTTACCCATAGCCTATAAGAAAAATCCTAAGTTTATTAGCCCCATAGTTGCTTTTTATGAAATCCACGGAAAAGAGATGGAGTGGTCCTATTCTTTTTTATATTACTAATTTCTATTACTTTTGTATAGGTACTTTTAAAATTAGTATTGATAATCTTTACGAGTAATTTGTTTTCATGTAGGTATATGCTAACAACATATAAGATATTATTAGTAGTATTGATATGTATCAATTTCGGTATTCAACAAACTAATTGATTACTTTTTATGGCTTTCTTTTGCTTGTACTTAGATACCTATTTATAATTGCATTTACAGGCAAGCTGGGAATGTCATTGGATTCAAATTGGGCTGAACCCAGATCCAATACAGCCAGAGATCGTGAAGCTGTAGAGGTTTATTTAAGCACACATGTAAGTATTTTACAACTATTTCCCTTAAAGTAAATAAATAGCTGTTCGAGATGCGATGAAAAGTATTACAGCTATTCTTACTTCAACATAATTTGGCTTAAAATCTTGAAAAAAATATTATTCTTAATAACAAAATATAGGTAACTCATCTTTATAATATTAGAACTCAAAACTGTATGATAATTATAAACATAGTCATGTATTTTCATAGCCATTAGATTAATCCAGGTTTATGTAGGTCGTGTAATAACATAATATTTACTTTGCAGTTATGTATATTATGTTCCCGATTGTACTGATAATATTGTTATGTCTTATCAAAGTAATTCATATTCGAATAATAAAGATATTAATCTATAGCTTTATGAGCTATGGATCTTTATTATTTGAAAATACTTTAATTGCCAGCACTTAGTCTATATTTGCAAGCATATTATACTCGTATTTTTACCTTTTGATATGGACTTTGATCCGGCATTATTAACTAAATCTTAATTTATGTAAACCTATTTTAACAAACAAAAGGCTATGTATTTCCTAACCTGTGATCCGTGACAATCTCACATCATATTTAATTATATCAGGTTCTATGCTCTACAAGTAATACCTAGCCAATATTCTTCTGCGGCGGTACTGCTGGTTGCTTCCTCGGTTATTCTGGATTGGAAAATACCCGAAGCGACGACATGCAGAAAAACCTGAATCTCCGAAGGTTTTTGTTTAAATGAACCGGAACCATGTTTCTCTGCCGACCAATATACATGACCGCGGTATTTAGGATATACGACCTTACTTTTTTAGTGGGATACCATAACCGTTTGTCCACAAAACTCTATGCTTTAGATCTAGTGTTAAACTTTATTTTACCACCTCTTTACGCATATGTCACTTGCACAGATGGGCTGGTACGCGCATCCGGTATACTCCCCCTCAGGCAACTATCCTCCCCAATTGATAGACTTAGTGAATGCCAAGAGCAAAAAGCAGAATTACACCCGGTCCAGATTGCCAGAGTTCACAAAAGAAGAGGTGGATTTCATTAGAGGAACAGCTGATTTCTTCGGCCTCAACCACTATACTACTTACCTGCTTTCAATGGCTGATAAGGAAGTTGGTGCTATACCATCTCATGAGAATGACGTTGGTGTAGTCAGGGTGCAGGATCCATCGTGGCCGTCTATGTCTTCTTCGTCTTGGCTCAAGGTAAGTTTACTAGCTGTAGGTGTTACCAGCAACTTCGTTTGCCGTAAAAGTTTACTGACATTCTCATACATAAAAGCTGATTCCCTGTATTGCCCCCTGTACAGGGGTGGGGCAGAAATTTCTGTTATACCTACTAGTTTTTAAGTTGGATCCGGCCAAATACATCGGAAAAAACAGTTTTCGCATGATGCAAAACAAACATCAGACGAAAATTATAAAAATCGCATTTTTGGCTACTGTGTACTTATAAGATAGGTATATTTTTTTCTTTTAAGCTTTGCATTTCTTTATTAAGTAGTCTGTCTAAAGGTTGAAAATTTGCCTACGAGTATTTTCACTAGTATCTCTGTCTACCGCATAAGAGCCAAAGTTTTGAATTGAGAACTTACCATAATATTTGTTTAGGTAGGTACACAAGTATCTATGGTCTAGCAACCTGTCACTATTTTAAATTCAATTCTATCATTAAGCTATACAGCCAGGCCGTGGCTCTGTCTATCCCGTGGGGGATAAAGACGTGAAAATATGTATGTGAGTACTTCTGTTTATTCCTGTTTTCCCTTAATTCATAACTGCATTTTTATAACACCTTTACAGGTGGTACCGTCAGGTTTCCGAAGACTCCTCAACTACATAACCAAGAAGTATCCTGGTTACCCCATCATCGTCACGGAGAACGGTTACGCAGACTACAGCGGCTTGGACGACACAGCTCGAGTGTCTTACTACAGCCATTACCTGAATGCCCTTCTACATGCTATCCACGAAGACCACAGCAATGTGAGCGGGTACTTCGCCTGGAGTCTTATGGACAACTTCGAGTGGGATGATGGTTACGTGTAAGTAGTATGAATTTTAATCGATGTTTCTTTTCTTATTGTAGCGGCCGTTTAGCCTCCATGGACATATTTGACTTGACATTTTAGATGACCAAAACCGGCTGACAGACTTATGAAAAAAAAGGCAATCAAAAATGACAATAAGACGACGCCTCGAACAGCCAAAGTTTTATTCAGATACGACCTAACAGACCCTCGGCCCGTTCACTTATCATTACGTGTTTCCTTAGTTAGTTGAATTTTGGTGGTATTATTATTCTTTTTCTACGCTTTTATCATTTCGTGTAGAGTGAGTTCTAAGCTGTTGCATTTCGATGATCACGATTAACTTTTTTTATATTTTTTTGCTTTTTTATTTGACAAAGATTTAGCCGACTGGAAGTATGATTGTGCATTCTTTAGTCGTCTTCAATGACATCCTCTGGAACTTTACTTGTGGTTATTTTCTGCCAAAAACTGCTTGCTGGGAACACGCAAAGATAAATGAGTGATAACTTATACTGTTAAATATCATCTTTTGGCAAAGAAACCTTTAAAACGTACAGCTCAACGTTCATAAAATACAAAAATACGATCTCGTCTCTTTCCTAGAGGGGTACATAGGGACTACATTTTTCCATATCACTATTTTTTTATATTTCTTTTGATTCATCAAAATACATCAATATTTTCAAGCAGGCTCTTTGGTCGACTTGAACTTTCACCAGAATGTCTTCACATAACATATAATCATGTCATCTCTTGCGGGGTTGACAGAGCCAACAGTCTTTCAGCTTTTTGGCTTAATGATAGAATTGAGATTTTAATAGTGACAGGTTGCTATCCCATTTTCAACAAGAAGAAACCTGAAAATCTTTCCCTTAGTCAACTTTAACGACATCCATGGAAAAGAGATGGGGTGGTTTAAAAAAAACCATACTGAATATCATAGGTATACTAGGTACTTTTCCCAGCGAGAACGGCCTGAATCTGAGCGAGGGAATTTGGCTTTCGTTTCTGGGATCATGAAGTGTATAAAAATTTATTATTAAAATAGTACTAAGTAGAGAATTATTAACTGTGCTTATTAAGCACCAATTCTAAGTATTTTTACTTGTATGACCAAAAAATAGGGCCCCTCATTTTTCATATAAAGTTAATTGAGGATTGGTATATTACATACAATAAGCCTAAAGCCTATTCATGGTCAGAATAAGTATTTGTTTCGAGATAGGGGGCTATAACTATATAACTATACCACTTCTAAGATAGGATACAGTCTATATTTGTTGAAGCGGCTATTGACCTAAACTACTTACAAAGTTCCTTGACATTTTAGATATGGCTCAGAGTAATAACATAGATCACAGCTTTATAATACGAAATTGCTGCTTTCTTTAAAACAATAATTTTAAAACTTAATTTTTTAGTCCGTTTGTACCTACTTGCTATTTCAAACATGAATTCCAAACATATTTTTGCAACTTTGTGTGTTTTATTAATTAGATGATCTAGGTATAGAAACTATCAATAAAATATCGGTTATGAAATTAAAAACGTCATCAGTCAAACTTGGTATAATTTCACTCGTCACGTTTGTAAATGCATTTGCAGGTCCCGCTTTGGTCTGTACCTGGTTGATTTCAAGAGTCCCAACAAGACGCGGACGCCCAAGCAGTCAGCCAAGCTGTATACAGAGGTGATAGCGTCCAGGCGTCTCCCCGAAGACTATAACCCTCACGATTTCTCTGCCTTCTCATCGGCTTCCGCCCTTGCACCCAGCCTGCTTCCTTTCATTTTGTACAGACTACTTCACTGACCGGTCTCGTACATTCAATACTTTTGTATATAAAACTGTCTAAATTATACGTTAAGTAATATCCTTAAGTTTCAATTTAACTTGATCCCTTAAAGTTAAGCTTAGATTAAGAATGAGAAGGGAGCGGTTTCGCTCAGTATTCAACCGTGGCAATTTTCTTTGCGTTGTCCCTGGCCACTTCGCGTTTCAGATGGGCTTGAATGTTGGCGAAGGATTTGCCCTTGGTCTCCGGTAGCATGACGAGCATGTATATCAGGCCCAAAATGGAGAAGGTTGCGAAGCCCCAGAAGACTGTGTAAATTTCATAGGCATCTTTTACGACCTGAAAATGAAGAAAGCAGAGAATTATTGAATGTCAATATTCTTAGATCTAACCGCTATGATGTTATTATGTAAAATTGGAGTATATTCTACATTAACAAAAAATATTATTATTCTTCTCTCTTATAGAATCACACAGTTAAAAATTAAGAAGTACCTAAGGTGAACATTAAATGCTATGACTGTTGAAATGCACTTCTCTCGTTTTACAAAGCACTTTTAAGATTATTTAGGATTTTTGATAATAAATAGTAAATAAATATATACCGGACAAATTACACAGATTGAGTTAGCCTCGAAGTTTCTACTTATTACGTCGTTGCATTTCTTTAGAATCAAATTAGTTTTAATTTTTAGTGTTCGAAACGTTAATTTACTTACATTAAATATTTTGCAGATTGAAAAGATAGAGAATGCAAATAATACTAACCTGGAATAGTTTCTGAACACTGAACATAGCGATACCGGTGTAAATGTGGGCAATACATGAAGCGTAGAGCTTCACGTTGGTCGGGAACATCTCGCCAATGATGACATACGGCACTGTTGATAGCCCGATGGCATAACACACGATGTACACGAGCAGAGAGGCCAGCGGCAACCAGCTCAGAAAGTCCACGGAACCCTTGTTCGTGATATCAAAGAAGAAGTAGGTGCCGAGAGATGCGTTCATTAGACCTACACCCACTGCCGAGAGCAACAAAAGAGGCTTTCTGCCAACACGGTCCACTAAGAGCACTGAGAGCACACAAGTAGCCACTTGGACACAACCCAGAATTATGGATTCTTGGTAAGGCTCGATAGAGAGTCCTTGAGCGCTTGTCGTGCCGTTTACATTTGGGTTCGTGGCTTTTTTAGCGCAATTAAAAATAACTTCGGCATACGCAACAATAGCTGCACTTCCACACAGCTGTTGAATTGTAAATATTCCGATGCAAATCCACATAGCCTTCCTGTTAGTCGCTTCAGTAAATAGGTCACCCCAGTTTCCTTTGTTTTTCATGTCCTCTTGGACGTTGATTTCTATATTTTTTAATTCTGTTCTTATATCACCACTGCGCAGCAATTTGAGAGACCGTTCAGCCCTCTCGCTGCGTTCATACTTAAGGTAATAGTATGGTGACTCTGGCAAGAATATAAAGGTGATGATGAAGGTAATTGGCAGGATCAAGTTAATAGAAGCTAAGGTTCGCATCGATACGAATGGACCGATGCAGTACTGGGCAAGAATACCAACCTGGAAATAATAAAAATCTTGTTAAAATCGAGCCTTTAAGATACATAATGTTATAGGTAACGATATTTATTGCCATTCAGTTTCTGAGTAGTATCATTGTCGCAGTACCCTGATAAATACAATATGGTGACGTTACAACATAGGCGGGTTTTTTGAGAGTTATGTAGTAAAGAATTTACTTTGACTCATCATTAATTTATTCGTTGTGACAAAGTTTGTCCGTTGAAACCTGGAGAGTTAACAAACGAATTTTACGACCTCGTGCTAGTAAAACGATCCGTGCTTCTTATCAAGAATGTACATAAAGAAAACATAAAATTATGCATCATGTTTCAGAAATATCTTGTTCATTACTATATTTGCTAATGCACCTTTCTTTGACTTTCTAACTGATTTATTCCTATCTTTGAGCAAAATGTTGCAATGATGCATTATTATATCATAAATTTACTTAATAATTCCTTCGTTGTGTCTATCAAGACATACGAGTACGTGAGTTATACCATTATCAATTGAATGCGATATATTATATAGGTATTATATGTACTTCAAATTGGCGGTCATAGCGATATGGTAAATCTACAAATCCTTAATAATACTTACGACATAGCTGAAGTCATTTGAAGTTTAAGCAAAACCGCAAATCTAATTAATTCTTCAAATGTTATCCGAGGGTAAGATATACGATCAATTTTTATAGTAATAATTAACGGTCTTTGTATATTTGATTGAGAGCTTTTCTTGCTGACTATGCAAAATTACAAGCAAATGGATAACAGATTATTCAATATTAAAAGTTAGGTACCTACGTGAAAAATTTGAATATTGTGAATATACCAGTGGTCGGTATTTTTTATTTTTATATAGCTCAATAGTAAGCACCTACTGACAAAAATATTTATGACTGACGATATTTTCTATTTTGAAACATATTTATTAGAGCGATGCCGTTTCTATTTGTGTTTACTTTTAAGCTTGATCTTTTTATCTGGTTACCTATATTTCGAATAAATACAACTAAGTACCTTAGAAGGTGACTCAGAGTAAATAACTGTTGACACTTATCAGAGTGCAAAGTTCTTGTTCAGAGTTAGGGGATAAGTTTTACTGAATTTTCTTTCGAGAGGTTTATAAGATTTATTTTATTTGACGATAGAGACACATCAATTTTAGTAAACCGAAATTTGACCGTGGAGACTGTAATTATTGATTGGGAGCATTTTGGTACATAATTCTGTAGTCCAATCGTAGATAAAATATTGTCTCATAGTAAAAATCTGAAACAGTTTCTACAGCTAAGTTGGTAGGTCTACTGTTAACTGCGTCGCTAATATCCGTTTGTTCTCACGTTACACCGCAACGGATTGACGGACTAGTGATGACTATAATATTTCATGGATTAAATTTTTCAAGTCATCTAGTTGAATACAGAAAATTACGTGTTACTCTGTATTTGAACGCGACATGGTCATTACGCCATGCAACGTGAATACGAAAACAAATTTAATGTCTGCTTAAAATAGCAAGCAGTATTTAATCTTGTTTTTTGTTAGTTTGTGGATCACACGAGGCACCAAATCAAATGTAACATGATAATTCAGAGTTATTAACTCTTTACGGCTAAATCGCTGATCCTATATGGCGATAAATTTCACGGAGACAGTTTGAAGCCTAAGGTACCAAAAAGTTTTCTTTAAATTTAATTTACTTTTGTTTTTTATTGTCACTCAATACAACTATGAGTTACGCAGGTGGACCTACAAAAACGCCACTGCTTTACAATGTATCCCAGTAAGTAATGTAGGTATAATAGGATCCTCACAAAGCGACTTTATCGAAACTTTGTAGTCATCTGCATCCTGCATCACACAGAGCTCGCTGTCAGATCTAGCGTGTTCTACCTCGTCTAACTAAATACAAATTTAGTTTAGATATGTTAAGTTCACCGGATATCAAAGTAGAATGTTTCATTCTATCTCAGTTACAAAGTCAGTTAATATAAATAACTTTGTATACTCACTTTATTCATAAGAGTGATGAGAGTTGAGAGTGCGCCCCGGACTTCATTCGTGGCGATCTCTCCTGTGTACATGGGGGCCACAGTGTACACGATCCCGTAGCCGAGGCCCGAGAACATTCTGGACACGTATAGAACTGCCACAGATTTGGCCACGATGATCAGCACCCAGCCAAGTATAAAAGGTATGGCTCCGATCAGGAGCGTCGTTTTTCTTCCGAATTTATCGGCGAGATAGGCTGCTGGGACTGGGGTGATGGCAGAGCACAGTATCATGATAGAGACTATCCATGATCCCTCATCATTAGACGTTGGTATGCTGCTGTCCGGTGATTGAAGGTAGGGGAGCGTTGGCGACGGCCAACCATAGCAGGTACCCGCTGTAGCGGTGATGAGTGTTGCTGAAATAAATAAAACAAAAACTGTTAGTTAACATATAAAAGAAACACCTATGAGGTGGTGGCTTTTGGTAGCGGGTCATCTTATCATCCATGTAAATAAAAAAAGTATGAACATGATTTAAAAATGGAAATGGATCAAACTTGTATAAAATATGGAAAACTTTAATTTATCGGCTCATAGTGGATCAATAAGTGCATCGCCCTTTGAAAGATATTTTATGAAGAAACATGTTTATCTACCTGGTGTGGTCGGCTTTGGAAAGTTATAACGTAAACATATTTACAAGCATAGATAAAGATTCGGTTTATTTCCATTTCAAGGGATTTACATCGATAAATTTTTATACTTGTGTAATAATTCTAAATCGAAAGGAACTTTACTATTTTGTATTATACTTTTTTCTTTAATTTTGTCTTACTTAAAGAGACGACATAATTATAGGAAAAGTAAACAAAATGTTATCATTTCCGTTATTTTTCGTGATATAAATAGGTTCCGTTTAGTAGCTTTTTAATCCACGTTTTCATATTTTTCTTATATGGCAAGATGCTTAGGGTCAGACGATAGAACATGACTTCTGCTTGCTTGTCGACTAATCGCAAATATGATTTAATTTATATACCCAATATAGTTTTAAATTGTCCTTTTTCATTGTCTCTCTTGAAGTTCTAGGACGAAAGATTCATTTTGTCTGTTCTTTTCCATCGTCCAGTTTATTTAATAAAGTAATGTCAAATCAGTCTAATTATGGTCGATATCGTTTCCTGTGTTGACCGTGATAGAAAACAAGTGTAGAGGGGCACCGTTATCACTGCGCTTATCTTACGGAAACTTTTGATTCATCGCCAGCCGTTTTATGGTTGGTTATGCCAGATTTAATTTTAAGATTTAATCGTATTGTCATACAGCTGAACGTGGTCGTTCAGTGTTTTCAAGATCGTTGGCTCTTAGGGATATAGCAAGGGATATAGACGTGACTATACGTATGTATGTTTGTTTTTAATACATTTTATTATGGCGCACAGGTAGTTAGATTGAATTAGTAGGTAGTTAAATTGACAAATTTTTCAATCTATATCTTCATTTACATTATGAAATAACGTCCAACAGTATACATAATGACTAGTTAAAAAGTAGCAGTAAGTGAATACATAAGCGTTATTTTTAGTAACGACATGAAAAATATGTTAAAAAAAACGCCAATAAATATTTTTGATTATCCTTTTAACAGGTCATTATAATTCTGGGTTAAATACTAGTGATAATAAAAGTGTGTTAATTGTATTAACCAAATGACGTGCGCAAAATTTTTAAAGAAGTCTCTAAAGAAATAATAAGTTTGTGGCAATGTAGGTTCATCGATGGCCGAAGTGGCTGATAGAATACATGATTTACTAGGCAACAAATGGTAGGTTCGCGGTGACGGCGCTTCTTCGATTGCCAGTTGGCACAATCTTCGCATGGCCAATTTTGTACTTTTTGTACTGTAGCGAAACCTTGTTCGTTGGTTTGCCGTCCGTGTGTCCGTGACCAATACACACGATTCACGAAGTCACGTGCAAAGAGGAGCAAAAGTAATGTAAAACGAATTTGTATTTTAGGAAGTTGCTGACGTCATAACGATTTCTTAATTTCTGAACGACAAGTCTTCCCACATGTTTTCTAAGAACGGTCAGTGACTTTTTGCTATTGCTATCATAGTAGTTATAACTATATATAATCGTGGCACTTTTATGATATTGTTTTGATATAACTATGTAACTATTCGTGGAAAACATTGCAGTTCCCTATCCAATTACTTGAAAACACTTAACCGATATCGAAGTGTACAAATAATTTTCTTGCGTGGAATAAATTTGCTAAAGCCATAAAAGTGCATAAATATGCTATTAGGAATGATAAACAATCCCTCTAAAGGGTCGGCATGGCACTCAGTCATGGCGTGGTTATGCGTTTGCTACTGTGTGTAGTTTGTGACAAGTGTGTGTGTACGAGTATGTGACCTGTAGGCGAGGCCGGCGCTCGGGAGCTCGTCAACGGAGCGGCGCGGCGCGCGGCGGGCGGCGGGCGTCGGCGGTGACGCAAGCCATCGGCGAGCTGGGTAAAGGCGTGTCTAGAATTTGCACACCGAGAAATCCTACTACAGAGTTTTTCCTTCTTTGTCAACTCAACTTAAGAGCGAACCGAGGATGGATCAGTCAAATAATTTTTAAATATATTCAAATCTTACACTTAGGTAGAAGTGAAATCATTGGGTTTTCTTAACGATATTATGCTCTGACATCTTATGTACGTTTTATCAAAAGTGTATATGCCTCTTTATTTTATCAAATAATATAAACTGTAATTATTCCGTATTGTTTCTACTTTTATTGTACTTATCTGCGTGTGAAGTAGAAGCATTTTCATAATTTTTTAAAAATCTCTCACTCCTGCGTGTAACAGGTATTCGTAAAGCTAGGGAGCATTAGTAATCTGTTTTACAGAAGTAATATAAAGTTGGTGAGGTCAAAAAGACCATTTAACAAGTTCACAGTTATTTTCCTTCGATATATTCAATGTTCCAGATATTGAACGAAACATTATTTAAAGAATATGTTGAAATTTGAAAAAATCGATTTGGTTTATTCATTTTTTCCCCAAAATCATTTGCCCATCTGTGATGGTTGCTTGGCTATGATAATTTTGGTTTTCCTGATGTCATTTGAAACGTTGAGCTCCACTAGGCCACTTTTTTAAATGTTTTTTCTTTTATTGTGTTGTTGCTTTTGCCGCTGACTGTAATTATCTGAACACGTGCCGTCTCTTACACGTGACGAATATAGGCATATTGACGATATTTATTCGGGCAGCTGACATCTCAGATATCGGGAAAAAGGAAACTTTGGTATTCTAAATAAACTATTTTAATTTAATAATATGATAAATACCAAAGAAAATAATCCAGAAACCTACGCCTACAATATAAGAGTACTTAGTGTACAAAACTGCCAAAATTAGAACTTAAAAAAAAACTCAATGACGAATCTGTGAAGAGTTGTCTCAATTTTTATTTCTGTTTATTTCCTTTGTGCCAAATAGATAAAAACGGATACGAGACTGATAAGATGGAAATTGATCGATGATGGGTATACGTGCTAGTTTGGTACCAATTAATTTTGTGATAAGGTTTATATATTCGTGTTTATGATCCTTAGTCTAAGGAAATGTACTACATGCTAAGATATGAGTGATGTCTAGGGCTCAGCCATGCAGTCATACCAATACTCTTATCTGAGACATTAAACCACTTTGAAGTGGTCAACATTGTTTGTATTATATGAAACTCTGAGCTCTGTTTACGATTACATTTGTGATTATTTTATATAGAGTTGTCATTGTTTTAGTAATTTTTATTTTGCAGCCTTGTATAAAATTCTTTTTTACTATTTTTTGTTTAGTTATGAATTTCCAACTTTCTTCGAAAACTTTTGACATGGCAATCCGTATAGTTTGTTCAAAATGACACGTAATTTTTTTTTGATACAAAGATTTTTTAAAACTACGGGAACATGTGCGGAACTGATGATAATCACAAAGACGGTGATAAAGATATGCAATTTTATGACAAGACTCATTTCAACATTCAATAATAATGAAATTGTTGAGTCATTAAGATTTAAGATTAGATTAGTAATCGTATTATGTTACCGTATTCATTAAGGTTCTGTATCAATATGAAAAAATAAGGTCCTGGGTAAAGAATCACAGTGATATTACTTAGCGACTACCATTGCTTAAATTTTAACAGATTTCAATCAAACTTTTCGTTTTAAAAATTCCAAACATTACGTCTATCATACGAATAAAGGAAAATAGAATTAATATCTTTAAATGTGTATTAGGTTATTTAATTTTGATGAAACTTCTTTTTCAATTAATGTTAGTGGTCTTTCTAATTGAAAGACATGTAAGAAAAACATTGTGGATAATCCAGAATACAAACGTGAACCCATGATCAAGGATAAGATAGTAGTCTTAATCACATTTTCAGCGGTAGAAAAGCTGAAATTATAAATGTTTGTATAGTGTGGTCTGTCTGTGTGAATGTGTATTTTCTCTTCCATGAAGTGAGGTAATCGAAGTGGAACGAGCATCGCAATGCAGTGTTTATAAACAACGATGTTCGCTCCGCAATACTCTCTCCACGACAGTCGCTAGAATTGCAGAAAATACTTCTATAACTATTTTATATCTAATGTCATTGACGTATTTACTCAGATTTATTAGAATTTCGAAAGCTTCTTGAAATTACTATGTTATAAACTTATTATTCGTTCGCTTAATCACAGGTTTTTGTTCTAGTCAGAATTTTGGGATAAAAGGTGATCTTAAATCTTAATCTGCCCGACGCGCAACTAGCAGTCGACGCAGATTTTTGTGACTCCTACCCTACATAGTTCCTTATTTTAATTTTTGTTTTATATACGCTCGCTGTCTTGCTATAATTATGATGTACATTGTTAGTTTCTCAGTAAGTGAATTGTTAATTCTTTATGAGGAAATAAAGTTCTTTAAACATAAGTTCTTTAAACATATCTTAAAGTCTAGTAAAATATTTTTGTGTTTTCTAACATCTATAGGAAATGTAGACTTGTTAATACTATAATATAAGTATATAGTTAATAATACAGCTTAATTTGTTTCATATAAAAAAGGTAATTTAATATAAAAGCAATATTTAAAAAGTATGCCTTTTTAGATATATTAGATATCAGATGTAAGTACGAAATAGTAATAAAATTTACGATACTAAAATAAGACTTTAATCTTTGATTATATTTTATTCTCATAGGTTTGTTTAATTACAAGCCAATAAAAACCCTCGAAGCCTAATTGATAATGGATTTGGAAGTACTTTAACTTAATGGTTGGCACGTTGTTAGCCCCGTGATCTTGTCTATTGTTATAAAAGTAAAAAAAGAAAACAGTATCGAACAACAGTTGTAACACAAATATCCTTGTATACGTTCTTAAAATATTCACATACATAGGTACATATGGTCACATCTATATCACTTGTGGGCCCATCCCTTAGTCGCCTTTTACGACATCCATGGGAAAGAGTTAGAGTGGTCCCATTCTTTTTTGTATTGATGCCGGGATCCACACCGCTCTTAAAATATTTAGATATACATATATATATTTTTTTTAAATAAAGTATTAAAAGGAATTAATGAACAAACGTGTCATCATGACGGTGTTCCAGATGAATTTAAAATGGTATCTGGAGTTCAAAGGTTAATATCAAAATGACTAATGATCCAGATACTAAGTTGGTTCACATCAACCAAAACTGCATATCCTGGTTTTCTAGTTTCGAGTTATAACTGTTTTAATATACATAGTTTAGACCTGGTTTAACAAAATGAAATTCATCGTGAGGTTTCATCATGTTTATGACTTTCTGTCCATAGCATACGCGATTGGTCAACTTTTAAAACATAATTAATTAAAAATACCTAACAAAGTGTTAAGATTTTTGTTAATTATAGGTTTTTAGGCCTTAACCTCCAGCTTTGGACTTTTAACCCTAGTTCTGGCTAATGTTTTTAAATAATGAATGGCGTTAAGGTTACATATAATTCCCCAAGTGTTGGAATGTGCACCATTTATAACGTTTTGTACCTGAGGTGGCCCTTCCAGGAATTTGTTGGCGGAAGACTTTGCTCAAAGCATAAGTCAATGATATATTTGTTCAAAGTAGGTAAGAGTTATTTTGCTGGAACAATATCGTTTCAATTATTATTACTTTTGCCTTGTTATTATTTCCGCCTATTATAAAAATTATTTTAATAAAACTATGGTATTGTAAGACCTTTAAAATAAAAAAAAAAACCATTTTAATCATAATTATGAAAGATAACAACTGAGGTGTAAACTATATGAATTTGATTAATTAAAACAAAACATTGATATATTTAAAGCTAAAGTTGCTAATGTAATTTAGAGCCAAATAATACAATAGCGGTTTACTGTACCGTAAATTTGCCATATCCTGTATATTTATGCTACGTTTGCTAGTGAATTATGTTATTGTTCAGTGACTTTACAGCGCCAGTGATATGACGCAGAGTTTCATTGTTCTCTCTTCAACATTATAAAACCACCCTGTTTTGAAAGAAAATGATGGTGGCGACGAAGGAAATAATAGGGGTTTTTGTGCAGTGTTATAAAATAAGGGTACTAACTTGTTGTCCGGGGTAATACTTAAATGATTCTGTTTTTAGTTGAGGAGTTAGCCATCAGTAATTTCCGAAAAAGGAATCAAAGGTTGTAATTATCTGCATAGTGTAAATTGTGTGAGTAGCTATGTCTATGTATCTTCTTAAATTTTTTTTTGACCAAATTTTAAAACGTCAATGTACAAAAGTAAGTCCCGAGTTCGGCCTATATTAAATCTCATTATGCTTCTTATCTGAATATGCCAATTTTCAACACCAATTAATTGACATAATAAAGATTAATACTTAATGGTTTCATGCTTTAGAATAATAAACCACGCTCGAAAAAGGAAATTCAAGGATTTTAAAATTTGTATAAGGGTTTTGGTAGTATTTATAATTTAGGAAGTTTATTTTATTAGTAATATAATTAATTACCTAAGTATTAAAAAATGTTGATTGTTTCATAGATATTAATTAGATACGCAAGTGCTATCACAGTTTTAAAACATATATCGATGATCAATAAACACATTATTCGATTATAAACGAGACAATCGGCAATCATGATCATGTTTTTTTTATTTTACAAGTAAATTTATGTACGAGTACATACACGATTTAAATTCTAGCTTAATGAGCATTTCTTTATTGAACAGTGTATAATTTCACGAACGCAGTTTTTCCAATTAAAAGCGGTAAAGTAGGTACATATTTAGTACGTAATATATATATAAAGTTAAACATATAAGCAGAAAATATTTTAATTGTATTATGTTTACTCCGATACCTCTAGTTTAAGTTTACAGACGTCATAGAAGCAGGACGATAACCTAATTTAACCTTTCTTTTAATTAATGTGACCAATTCCTCATCATAATCTACAATTTAAATTTATTCCGTATAAAATATCCCAAGAAGTGAAAATACAGGTTCTAAGCGTTTTTAGAATTGCAATAAAGATTACGTGAGTTTGAGTGTTTTTTTTTCATATGTCTTGGTCATAAGGTTACTGTAAATGCATAATATCACGTAGGTATTATAAATTATAAATTATTAATCTGGACAAGTTAGCAAAATCTTTTTTAATAAATGTATCAGTCGATTCCTACTTACATGAAAAGACAGATCTTTAGTTTTGTGGTAAAATTGTGATGACTGTTTATTCTGTAAATTTTGTGCCAATAAATTTTTACACCATAGAGCGTAAATAAAGGGCCGTGATGAAATACAAAATCGGATATAGGTATTTAAACGCTCAAAAATTTTCGGTTTTTATGCTCTACTAATGATAGCTACTAATGAGTTAAAAATAGCTTTCAAATGATTCAAGGTGATTAAATAAAAATGCCTAAGGACCGTTTATAACAATAATTTAACTTTAAGTTCTACATGTCATCATCAATTTAGGGTGCAATGCAAGAGTACCTGTGTATACCTACATGTACAATGAGTAACAATTTTCAAAGAAAATTCTGGTTTACTTGAAAATTATCCTCATTGAGAACCTGGCATGTGATACCTTTCAAGAAATAATACGGGCTAATCCAATACTATCCAATAAATGAGGAAAATTTATTTAAAATCCCATATCTTGCTGTTATAAAATGATCCAGTTATGTTATAGGTAGTCATAGTAATATGGGTAAGTAACATAGCAATGACATAAAAGCATTATTACGTACTAAGTACTGTGTTGATGGATATTTGTAGTATGCAATGAAAGACAAAGTACATATCTAATATAATAAAAGGTAGGTATTTAAAACGAACGTGGTCGACACATGGAAACATGCAGTATTACTTTTATAGGTTAGAATTAACTTACCACAAAGCGCTGTTCCATATTCCTTCCAATGTGAACGAGATTTCGCTGTCATTGCAATAATTTATTAAAAAATTCAAAACAAATTTATAACTGGGAGTTTTGGAATGAGATTATCTTGAGCACGGGTTAATTATTTGAAAAGTTTTAAGAATATTTAACAATTCAAATTCATCTTAAAGGTTATATAAATAATAACGATATATACTAAAATACAGCTAAATATCACAATATTATATATTCGATCTAAAAATTAATTGGGTTTGTAAACGGAACGTTATAACCGATTGGGCTTCATTTTGGAAGGTTTATGTGTTGTTGGCTTGCTGGTTCATAGTGCGTTAGAACACGGCAGTGTCGTATTATCGCGTCGGCGACGGGCGAGCAACTGAACGATACGAGAGCCGAACGGATCGAGGCGAACGAACTAATCGCAACGCACCAAGTAGGACGGAATGAGGCAAAGCGGCGCGGGCGCACGCTTTTGCTTGTTGTTTATCGGCCGAGTAGCTCTTGTAAAGATAAGAAGAAGGTCGATAACGGCTCCAGGCGGAGAGCACGCGGATGACGCCGCCAGCCGCGGGTGGACTGCAGCGCACCCAAAGCCGCGCCTGAGCTGCGTCCGTAGTCCAAGCGTCAAGCGTGCGCCATCCAATATTTGCGGCGACATTTATTTTTAGAAACAGAACTAAAATAACACTGACAAGACATCGTTTGGACAACACGAGACTTGCCTAATTGGCGTGCTTGCACTCGTACTTGCGATTGCCAAACTCAATCAAACCTAAAACATCGACCTTAATTCATATCTGTCAACACTATTCCCCTTCGATTGATTGTAATTATGCGGACTATTACCAATCTTGTTCTGCGGAAAGTCTGCAATTTAGCTTTGTAAGTAATTGGTATCTAACGAGACTCTACATCCAATTTCAGCAAAGGTCTTTCAAGGCCTTTTATGCAATGTGGACATGCAAGGTCAATAAAATAACAAAGCATAGGTAAATAACCTATGCTTTGTTATTTTATTGACCTTTGTGATGAGTTCTTATGATATTCTAGCGGTAGTTTTCCATATTTAAATCAAAATGTTCTTTAAATCGTTTTTTATATTTCTTGTTTATCTACAAAACGCGGATCGAGAGGAGCATCGAAAACACGAATAAAAAAAAGCTTTTGTACTTTTGTTTGGCAATTCAGGAATATTTATACTGTTACATAGATATTTCAATTACTAACTATATTTTAAATAATATAATTAAAATTAGTTCTCTATTAACATTATTATACTTACCGAATATAAATCGATTAAATATTTCAATTTCAAAATTTCAATTATTTAACTAAAATTGATAAATTAAGCACCACTGTGCATCAGTTCTTCTCAAATTATTTAAGATCCTATTTTTTCTAGTAACTACACAATCAGCATATAAATAGGTATATTGCGACAAATTACACAACAAGCAAAATTACTATACGGTAATAATCATCTAGAATGTTCGATATTAAATGGGTTGTTCGAGCACACAATGGAATGGTTTCAGGCGATATATTTTTATTGGCGTACGCAAAAAGTTATTATGATTACATACCTCTGTGAATAACTTCTTATCTTACCTTTGCGGAGACGAACGGCTGTCTGGTTTCAACCCTTGGGTTGGCAAAGGCATGATGAATAAGGAGACCGAGCTGTGACGTCATCATACATACACATTCATAACTCTCTTCATGCAAGCTCGGCGGTTTCGGGTACTTTTGACCTGACCCTTTACCAGGACGTCCTTAATTTGATCAAGATATGTTCGTCTAGGTCTTCCTACTCCGACCTTTCCCTCCACACTCTCCATGTATATCTGCTTAGTCAACCTGTTTTCATTCATTCTCTCCACATGACCGAACCATCTCAACATACCCTTTTCTATTCCTGTAACTATATCTTCTTTCACATCACAACTTTCCCTTATCACGCTGTTCCTTATCCGGTCACTCAATTTCACACCCAACATACTCCTTAACGCTCTCATTTCCACTGCATTTATTCTGCTTTCGTGCTTCTTTTGCCATACCCAACTTTCACTCCCATACATTAATGTCGGGACCAACACGCCCCTGTGCACAGCCAGTCGAGCCTTTTTGGATAGTTTCTGACTGCTCATTATACGTCATCATAGTTTCTGTAAAATATATTTTTTTCTCTATAAACAATGAAATTATTATTTTTTTATTTTTCCTGAGTTCGTTTTCGCGTCAATGATTTTCAGTAAAATAGTTTATCGTAAGTACGAATTCCTTCTGAAGTAGGAAACACTAAATGGATTACTCGAGTAAAAGTTAAAAAGGTAATTATTTTCGTTAAAAAACGTAGGTATTCAACTATTCCATTACGTTGTGTCTATTTTACCTCACAATTTGATGGATCGTCCCGTCAACCGCGGTAGGAAACGAAATGCGTTATCTTATAAGCGATGAATGGTCTCCCAATGTAGTAGAAACAAGAGACATTATAAAATTGATAGATTATGATAAAATTCCTTATTTAGTTATAAAGAGATAAGACTTGATAATTATTTTGGGGATGGGGTGTTTGTGGTTAATTTCCTGAGTAAACCAAGGATAGTCCTCAGCCATTGTTAGTCTTCTTCCTTTTAGCGTTTGTTCCTATCTCAGGAAGAACCAAGTTCATGTGTGAACATGATGATCCTCGAAGATGAACCCCGGGTTTCATGGGTACCTATATAAAGCGAAAACAGGTAAAAATAAACTAATTGGAACATGGTCATTTCAATAGACGAAAAAAAACAATGCTTGAGTCGTACTTGCCGTACAAAGAGAGGTGTTTTAGATAAAATATTGAAGAGCGCCGGATTGAGATATAAGATTTGTACTTTTACTCATTCGAAATATTATTTTTTCAAAAAATTACAGAATATGTTTCAAAAATTTATCGCTTCTACGTAGCATAGTAACTAACAGTAGGTAATCTTACAATGATATATGGGTATCATACTCCATTATCGTGATGTTAGTGAAACTGTTTCATTTGATGATGAAATATTTACATGGAAAATAAAGTATTCTTTTGTACGCGGTTGGAATATGAGATTTCTTAGGAGCATGTCATATGTTTACTTTTAAGAACTTTTTTTATTAAGTAGATACAATAAGTACCTACTCCCTACTATACTACAACTAAAATATATAATAGGAGTACCTAACCATTACTTAGAGCAATCGAAGTTAGGTTCCTCTGTATAGGGTTGCCTTTTAACCTAACATACTCTCCAAGCGTGGTCCCTTAGCCTATTTCCCTCAGGCCCCACTGAATAATAACTATTTGCTTATTGCGTCAGTCACATAACGGATTTTGAAATGGTTCCACATTGTTATTAAGATTTTTTTAAAAAGCCAAAAAGCCAAGTCTGGGCATAATTCGTAATTCTTAATTAGTTCTCTCTCTATGACTCTCAAATACAAAATTAATGGCAAGATGGTAAGATCGAAATAACCCGAGCTGTTGACTTTTTCTATTGCATACATTTTTGCAGGTTATCTCAATTATTTCTTAAGTGCTTTTAATAATTGCTGTTTAATTAGCACTCTTACATAGGTACATATCATCACGTCTTGCGGGATAGACAGAGACAACAGTCTCGAAAAGACTGAAAGGCCACATTCAGCTGTTGGCTTAAAGGGAATTGTTTGTACAAAAGAAAGATCATTTTTGAAAAATGCACTCATGTACTTCTTATTTATTACTTTTAAATATTATATTGTTATGTTTTTCTTTGCCAAAGATGAGTATTTAATTTCAGTCCAAGTATGCGAGATTTGAACATTAAATGCAAAGAGTACTTTTTACTGTCGCAGCGTAGTTAAAATATACAGTTCGAAATCCAATAAATAGATTGTTGATTTTATAAATTTATATTTTAGTTTTAAATATAATTTGTATCCTATGTTTATTGTCATGACTAAGGTTATAATCGATGTGTGCTGTTTTTAGGTTCCAATCTAACCAATCATTCAAATAATAAACATATTAATTCTTTGATAAAATGATTAATTTATACTGTTTATCGGGTTTCTATCATGATAAAGAAAGATATAATGTCCGATCAGTTTTTGTCGTCTCATCCTTAAGGTCTTCTTCAACACTTTTTATATACTATGACACAGTAATATAAGTTACACTGATATATGTACCTGCGCAGGAATCAAAGTTTTCTATTGCGCGAAAATATTTGAGCAGTTGAGCCTATCAGAGTGCGCCATTTGAACCCGCGAACTGAACTGTCCGCTTTTATGAGCGAGATAATAAAAGACATATAGTTTAAGGATTTTAAGTTTTAACGTACTCGTTATTAGGTCGTTATTTTATTGAGTTTCATTCAGACGGAGCAGAATATTACATACATAGTCACGTTTATATACTTTGCGGGAAAGACAAAGCCAACAGTCCCGAAAAGACTGACAGGCCACAATCAGTTGTTTCACTTAATGATGAAAAATTGTAGAATTGAGATTCAAATAGTGACGGTTTACTAGTCCATCGGCTAAAAGAAGAATCCTAAGTTTATAAGCCTGCCCCTTAGTAGCCCTTTACGACATCCATGGAAAAAAGATGGAGTGATCCTACGTCCGTCGAATATTGTCGAGGTGACTAATGACAGTGATACTGTGATAATAGAAAATTAAAATGATTTCTTTTTCTATTAATAGACAAATAATAGCCAAATTACAATAATTTCGAAAAGGAACTGGAAATTTGTGCATGATTTTTCCTTGTAGAAGCTCATAAGCGGAGATTCCTCGAGTAAATAGAAAATAGTTTGATACTGACTTACGCGTACGAATTCACGAAATTCCTTAAAAAAATCGAAAGAGTCTAATTTCAGCCTTAAAGTGGACTATAAAAAACACAAACATATCGAATTAGAAGGTTAGTACTATTAATAATTTGCACCAAAGTCATTTGATGCCTTTACTGCCCTGCCCTAATTTAATTTTTCCTTGAATTCAATAAGTGAAAATGCCATAATTAACTCACCAAGACTGTCTCTCGACTTAAACTTTCCTTGCTCATCTGCGGAATATAATGAATTTCTGGAACTTTCCGGAAAGATGACAAAGCCTTGAATAAACCAAGATTCGCTTTATTTTATCAGCACATTCGATTTAGCTCTATCTTGACATCGTCTCTATCTTTGAAGCCTTTATAGAGAAGAACAAACTACGTTTTAGATTTAGGATATGAATTAATAAAATTCCTTTTATCAAACAGAAGGACAAAAGCATAAATCTTAAACTTTAATTTAATTAATGCACTCATTTACACACAAGATTTGAAATGCTATTCTTTCGAAAATTATCAATGATTCAGAAATTAGGTACTTATTCATGTATTGTTCTAGTTACAAGTTTAATTTTAACTTTTTTTAAAAGTATAATTTTAAATTTGCCCCATAACTCCTCCTAATTCTGTTATCCGCATCTAGGTTTCAACAAAGTGAAAAGTCCGGATACTCTCCTGGAAAACTGCCCAAGTTCCGATCCCATGGGCGAGGAAAGATATGTCTGTCTATTTGTTTACATGAATATATTCGATTTTTGTTTTGAACAGGGATTTTCATATACAGATTTTATTCTGAATCAGTATGAAAAAGTAAAGCAGGTTAGTATTTCACAAATAAAAGTAGAGCAGACGGTAGATACTCACAAATAAAGCAACTGCACACCTGTAAAAATTAATTAATACAAAATTCAATTTCAATTAACAATAAATTTGTGTTGCGTCATTTAGTTGCTTCATTCTTTCATTAGCAGTATTTTTCCAAGAAATTACTCATGATGTTGAGAACGCAATGAAAGCGTTTAATGATGATCATTGACAATTAGAGGTTATTATAGACTTATTTAAACAACCTTCAGAGTTATTTTAATTTAAGGCTATTGCTGATGTTACTATAAATACCTACTCATGAACAACATTGGATACTTATTCGATACCAGTGGTACAATATTAACAATGTAGAATAGCCGATGCCATCAAAAATTATACACAGATATAATAATATATAGAAATCTGAATACTGGTATTTTTTCTTTCTGTGTTACTTATAATAGGTATGAAACAATGAACCAATCTACAAATGGTTTACTGATTGCTAGGTTGACCTTATTACCCCGCGCGCGAGACAGGCCATTTTTAAATAGGTTGTTACTATTTTTTGAACTGTAGACATGTTAAAAAGGCAAATAACCAATTCTTTTAGCTCAATTCTCAATGGGATCCTATTTTGTGTTGAAGAGCATGAAACCTTGTGGTTTTTATATATAAATATATAACATCTGCTCCTTTTCTGGGTTGACAAAACCAACAGTCTCAAAAATAGTTCAATTTAATAATTTTTGTATAAGGCAATGGGGTAGCAACCTATCACTCTCTATCTGATTTCCATTAAAGTAATTCAGGAGAATGTGGTATGTCTATGGGTTCTATGCCTAATACTAACTATACTACATCGGACTACGAGACGCAGAGTTCACCCGTTGTTGCTGAAATACCAAATAGTCGAATGCTTCGATAGTGTCCCTTTTTGGTTCGAGTAGCTAAGTGGTGGAATGAACTGCCTGCGTTTATATTCCCAGACAAGTACTGTTCGCGAACATTCAAAAGTAGAATAAATGGGTATCTCTTATGGGTATCACCATCAGGTGAAACGGAGGACAAATGCCTCATCCAATATTGAATAAAAAAAATTGTAGATAAAAAAATGTATGCTGAAAGATATTTTTTTAACTTTGTCCGTAACATGTATGGCGGAATGTGGACATGTGATCAGGCGGCTGTCGCGTGAATGCAACACACACATATCCAGCAACAGTCCGTCCTGTGTGTGCCAAATGCCTCGGCAACTGTCAATGTATGTGTAACGCACACATCATCCTCACAACGGGCGGCTATTTTCACATCTTTACGGCATGAATCTGTAACACCGACAACCGAATGCCATTATTTTTCTCCGTGTTTTTAATGGGAAACCACATAATTAAGTATGAATAAAGAAAATCCGTAATGGGGTAAATGTTTTACTAGCACAGCTGACTTTTTACTCAGCTGTTTTTTTCGCATTTTTATGCGAATATGTAGTTTTATGTAATTTGTGGTTATAATCATGTGATTTTGGTTCATAGTCTGTTCCGATATAAGTACGCGACATGGCTGCCTGCAATACCTACATACACCTGCACATTTTTTTGTCATTTAATCATGATTTTCTGAATGATGATTTTGCCGTGGTTACGGGGAACAAAATATTATTACGTTTTTTTTTCCATAATTTACTCTAAGTACTTATAGACCAGTTACTCAATGAGAGAATAGACCTCGTCAGCGCTCATGTAGATATAATCACATGTGTTTGTACTTCGCATAGTAAATATTTTACATACATATAATGTGTGGGTGTAATACTTACGTAGGTATGTACAATGACGTACAAACACACCCACAGATAAAAGATAGCGATATCATCACTAACTACTTCCATGATTTGATTTATACTTTGTGCAATTTTAATACGTTATGATGAAATTAGAGTACTAATTAAATGACTATGGGGAATTATGGACGGGGTTTTCTCTGTAAAATAAGTAGAAATCATATTATTAAAATTGAGATTTGAGATATCTCTTCATCGGTATGCTTACTTCATGCAAAATAAAGGAAATTGTTTGGCCGGAAGTACCAGGTGTTTAACCCAAATTTTGGAGGGAAGTTAATCAAAACTTGTATGGTGGGTACGTAATTTACTGAAATAATTGTATTTAAATGAACCGAGAATTATAATTATTTAGCTTTTATATTTTTCGTTTTACGCCTTAGGAGCCACGGTAAACAGTTAGTGGTCACCGCAACCCTACACTAACTTTTTTCTTAGTAACCACATACCAAACTGTATGTGCACATAATTATGAACTTTAGAATGACACGATTACGCCAGTCAAAATTTCCGACATTTTCATTAGTTATGTATGCCCAATCACAACCCACCCAACACCCTCGGTGAAGCTTTTCCTGGCCGGATTACTATGGCCGATATTGAAGTCTAGAGAAGACTCCGGATCTAGGATAGCCGTCCCGAAGACAATAAGATGTTCAGGTGAAGTTTAACATTTAGGATATGGCCTTCGTGTTTGGCAAAGCTATCCGCTCAGACGATGGTGCTTCTATTGTCGTTTGCTGCATGTCCAACCACCGACTGATCTACTACACACTGGTGACTACACCGATGGATCTGTATCCGTATGATGCCTCTGAAATCGCAGGATCGATTGCAATATACTGTTTATCGCGAATATGAGCTGCCAAAGAAATGATCTTAACAGTCATCCTGTTGGTGTTGGTTGCGTACTGGGGGGAAGTTCAGGTTCCACGAACGATTATGACCCTGAAGTGAAAACTAGGATTGTGATTGTCAGTTCAGAGTAACTCTAGCCTTTTGACAATATGACAGTTCGCAGTAGTAAAATAAACAATAAACAAATATAGAGTGAATAATAAACACCGGATGATGCGCTTATCGATTTCAAGGAATTTTCGAGGGGGCTTAACGTCTGTCCATATTATAACAAAAATATTTATTTGATCTAGTTGTACGAATGCCAACCATGTATTTAAGTAAGTACCTACATGATATTCAAGATGCGCAGTCATGTTTTTTCACATGTTTCTGCATGCACTAATCATGTATCATGCATAATTTTTTCATAGAAAGATAATAATGAGTAATATTTTGATAAATCTGTCAAGATTGTGATCTTTTTAGTATAAATAAGCATATCATTATTACAACGCAGTAGTATCGTTATTATCACGATATCAATCTAGACATTACCAAGGACGTTTATTTTCCCGTAAAGGGTTTGGGCTGTTCTCATTTAAAAACGGGAGAAGAATTTCTTAGACACTTTTATGTTGTCATAATACGCAGAAAACACTTGCCCTGTGGACCCCGGTACTTTACACTCCTGATGCAAAATTACATTCAAGGAACATCACAACCTGCCTTGTGAAGGCGAAGGCAATGGGAGACTTGAGAGTTGGCTGCTTTTTTGCTCAGGGTTCAATCTCTCCATAGAGCTAGGGAACGCTGCCAGGAAGCTCGGCATGTTGCCTCCATTTCTAAAAATAATTTCCAATGCACCACGCATTATATTTGGTGTTATTTTTCCGAACTACTGGACCGATTTTGATGATTTTGCAGAGATAGACTGTAACTTGTAACTGTTGAATCTTAATGTGAACTTTTTTCTTGAAATTCTCGAGAGCTTCATATAAATTACTTAGTTTATTTCCAATACAGTTAGGTGTGTATGTTTTGAGAGATAATGAAGGTATGTACCATTTGTGTTGTAGCATTGCTTCCGATGCCAATTCTAAAATTATACCTACATTGCATTTACCCATCAGATAAAGTCTCCAATCAGTAACTTTATTCACAAAGATGTTTTTGGCAGTGCGTGTTGTGGGTTGTTAGTATTTAATCATATTCTAAAAATAATTAACATCACAAAACATATTGAGGGTTTGTTCGAACAAACATTCTTTGTTCGAGGCGTTTTCAAGTTAAATTCATAATAAGTTCTGAAAAAGATTGACATGTCATAACTAATTGAACCACCTTTCGGATAAAATATGAAATCATAGTTAGTACTGTTTCAATCTAAAAGACATTTGTAATTCTATGTTGCCTGTCTTACGGCCTATACTCTACCTTATTTAATCATTGCCACGAAAGTTATCGCTAGGCTAGGTGTTATGCCTGGGAAACCGCGGCTCCAACGATGTTGAGTCGTATGGTTGCATTTATGCTCCAATCCGTGAAAATTTTTGCTAGCTGCGATTATGATGAAGTTGATACTCTTAATTAGCAACCTGCTTGATTGACTGACTGTATCAACACAGAGGAAAGCAGTTCAACTCAACCGCCTAAACCGCAGATTCTAGATTTTGAGTATGACATGAAGACTTGTCTATGGGTGTATTAAGAAAGGAATTTCCGCAAGAAAGGTAATATTACATTTAACGGGCGGAGCCGCAGGCGCGACTGTATTTTCAAGTAACAAATTTTAATACATTCTGTGTTTCACCGCTGCTGGAAATAATAGTCATTTATTGTTTAGTATTTAATATTCGAGAAGAATATATTTATACATATCTTTCATTTTGTACAAATGCATATTAACAATTTTTTAATTTTGGTAACTAGGTGTTTGAACAAATAAAGTACCAACATTTATCTAAATAGGAGCTTTATATATATTACACACTCTTATTATCTCTTTTATATTTTACTCTTTTTATATAGCGAAAAACGAAAACATTTCGTAAATAGGCAAGTAATAGCTCCTGTTGAGTGCTTGATTTGTATGGTCCATTTTATCATAATTTGCTTGGCAATATCTATTATAAATAGGTATAATGATCCTTACAGGATCTCAATTTGAAATATTTGTACTTTATTTTTACTGGTCTTAATAAACATTAATATTCGGTAGCAATTTCTCATGAAATAATCAATATATTTTCCAAACTTTTTCATGCTCATGAAAGGTCATATAAAATTACATAAACATAAATTCCTTTTTTTATCCCGTTCCTGCTGCATAAAAAATAGTTAAAATAGAATTCATACATCACATTTGTGATGTATGAATTATAATAGCTATCAGATGAATCTTGTAGGTATCTAAATAGATACCTACAAGATTCATCTGATAGCTATTATATATTTCGTGCGTAAATAAAGACAATTTAGAGTTTTGTTTTATTAATATTACATTATTACTATGGTGAAAATTCGAGTTAAAAGGAGTATTCCCCTTCCCCCTTGGATCTCATCAAGTGCAGACGTGTTTTTGGTTATCACAAAGTTTTGACCAATTTTAAATTTAATTTAATATTTAAAAAATAAACAGTGTTTAAAAGATCGCATACTAGGAGTGCAGCGAGACGAGGAGGCGCCTTTCGGAGTAAGAACGAGACGTACGCACGAGACGAATACAAGTACTCAACACTATCGCATGCTCACAACTCGCCGCAACGCTCACTGACCAATAACGTACCTGCCCGCTAATTGCTAACTTAGTCAAGCCACACCCCAATTGCGCTTACGCAGATCACTCCCATTTAACATTCACTCTGCCGTCGGCACATTTAGGCCTAGATCATTGCAATGTCCGTACAGCGCTCACCGCCGCCGCTCGCACATGAAGTGGAAACACTACCAATTCCGAATAAACAAAGCACAGTACATTACAATTCGGACTCTGCACTCAATGCACCTAAACCTCCTCAAACAGAGGACCTTTACTTTAACATAACCAAACGCCACAAGCGTTCTTTTGAGGATTTTACAGACGACAAAACAATGTGTACCTCCGAGATTACGTCTTTATTTGATGCCAAATTTGAAGCACTGAGCAATAATATGGCTATAATTATGAAACAAAACCAAGACATTCAAAATACTGTGGCTACAATGTCATCAAAACAAGAAGAGTTACTAGCTAAAATCAATATTCTTGAGCAAGAGAACAGTATGTACCAGAACAAGATATTTACTCTCGAAAGCAGAATTGATTCGTTGGAAAGACAAAGCCAGAATGCAACAGTCGAAATTCGTAATTTGCCCAAGCTGAAAAACGAAAATAAAGAATTATTAATTGCTCAGGTCAAAGACATCTCAAATAAGGTATGCATAGAAAGACCGCTTTCAGAGTCTGATATAAACAATATATTTAGAACCAAATCCGATACCGTCGTAGTGACCCTCACATCTACACTACAAAAAGAAGCTCTTATAGCAGCATATAAATCCTACAATAGGGCTCAAAGACAACAAAATAAAACTTCACTCAACACGGAGCAGCTACATCTCCCTGGAATACCTAGAACAATATACATCTCTGAGTCGCTAACCACCAAAAACAGATACCTATACTACCTAGCCCGGGAAGGTGTGAAAAATAAAAAACTAGCTGCTGCATGGACGGCCTTCGGCATTGTCTACGTAAAGAAGGAAGAAACAGGAAGACCAACTCCCATCAAGCAGGAAACTGATCTCCAAACTTTGCTGTGACTAGTCCCAGTGGCCCCAGCATCTCACTTGATTCAATCCGGGACATGCTTGTCGCTATCTATTTCGATGCCACAAACAAACTGCTTGATTGTATTTCTAGATGTTAATTATTTTTATAAACTGCATGCTTACTATTATTATACACAAACTTATCAATACTTTTTCTTTTACTTGTATGGGAATAATATATCATATGGCTGCTTATTATTTTATACACATTTCAACAATTACAACAATATTATAACACAAAAAAATCACATTATACACACCACACAACAACACACTTCTAAATCGGTTGGTATAAAGGGAACCCAGATCCAAGACTGCTTTGCTTCTTTAATTCACTTACACTGTTGTCACACGAGTGTCGTGACAACTTTAATCAAATATTATAACTGTTACAATAATGGAAAATATTGAATCACTTGGCTTGGATCTGGACTCCTTACAAATAGCAAAAGTGGTCGAGTGCAACTTTGACGACATCAAAAACAATATTACATACAACAATAAAACATTGAATATTATTTCCCAAAATATTCGCAGTAGTAGCTGCAATATGGACGGCTTCACAGCTCTCTTGCAAGCCTCTCAAATCCCGTGGGATGTAATAGTCCTATCAGAATGTTGGCTACCATCTAACAAATATATACATGAACTTGACAATTATGCATATGCCTTCACTTCCCAAAACAGTACACAAAATGAAGGTGTGATTATCTACTACAAAAAATCCCTCAACGTAAAAATAGAAGAACCCCAGATTGTAGACGCAAACTGTCTCATACTCAAAATAAATCGTTCAACTTGCATTCTAGGCATATATAGACCGAAAGGACTCAAAGAGCCATCCTCAAGGTAGCAGCTGGACTCCCTTTTCGGTACCCAACTGTCGAGTTATATAAAAACTGGGACGTACTTACAGTCAGACAGTCTTTCATTCTCTACACCACTCTCAAACAACACTCCCAACTAAAGTATAACCCGAACATGTTCAAAGACAGGCGCCAATTACGTTCAGTCTGCCAAATCCCCCCCCTTAAAACCGCTTCAGCTACCTCTTTTTTCTGTTACCTTGGCCCATTCTTATATAATAAATTAAATAAACTATTAAGCATATACCCACTCCATAAATATAGCTGTAAGAAGACTCTAATAGCCTACCTCAAAACACTGGACTACAATGAAACAGAATCATTTTTAGTACCAGTTAGCTAAATAGGGAAAATGAACTCACTTCAATTGGCCGTCTCTAATGCTACCCGCCACACAAATGCTATTTCCGACCGTAATTATACCTACCACCATACTCAGTACACTCATCGATACACACACATCACACTCACACTGAACACTCAGCCAGACATATTATGAATAGAATAGAATCTACGATTGTGTTAGTTGATAAATATAGGTAGTTAAACTAAATATAACCTAATGTGTAATACCAAACACCTAAAATGCCAAGGGAGGGGCCAAGTTACCTGTAGCACAGGTCCACCTGGACCTTTTTCAGGAACTTGGCTCTTCGCAGGACTTCAATGTCATTTAAAGATTAAACACATTATTGTTAACTAGTTAATAAGAACATTTTTGTGAAGAGCAAATAAACGTTATTATTATTATAGTATGGTCGGAGTAAATTGAGTGAAAGGATTAAGAATAGCGAGATAAGGGAATGTTAAGAAAGACGATATGAAAGAGATTCCGGGCCCTAAAGCATTGCTGTGGAGGGTGTTCCCGGTTACATGCAAAGATGAGAGTATGAAAGAAGATATACTGACAGGAATAGAAAAGAGAAAGTTTAGATGGTCGATCATGTTGAGAGGATCAATGAAATCAGGTAAACTCTGCGCATATATAACGCGAGTGTTATTATCAAATTCAGGCGTTACGATGAAAATAAGAATTGAAAGGACGCTTATCTTGCATGAAATAATTGATGCATAGTTGAAGAAAAAGTATGCACGAATTGTATCAAGAGGGATGATGTAGTAGGCTACTCCTCAGAGATATGGACATCATCATATGTATGAGCATGCATTTATTATGGTTTATTATGGTATGGTTATACATGAAGTATTCATTCGTATTTACTTAAATCTAGTAAGATTGTACTTAAAAAATACTTATTACCTATATATTACCGAAGGCACTTGAGAGTTCGCTGTGTACATTTTGCTGGCAATATACTTATATAAAATAATAAGGATAAAATACAAATTATAAATAGTAGTATTAAAATATTGGTAAGTACTTTGGTCCCTTAAAATTGTCCGCATCACACGCATTATTAAGAATGGTACTAATTGGATATTATTTCTTTTTTTAAAGTCTTTTGTTGTAAAAGTTACTCAAGGCTTAATATTCAGTATGCTTATGAAAGGAAACATCAAAACCGATACTCAAAATTTTGTTGATATGAACACCAAGTAGTTTTATATTCCTACAATAAATACTGAAACAAAAAGTACCGGACGGACAATCGCTTTAAGTACTCACTTTTTACATGCGTAAGTAGTATTAGTATTTTAGTGTTGTTACACAAAACTTATGTAATTTTATACTTTACGAGATCTGTTAATAACAATTAACATGTATTCTTAAATGTTAATTCTGACTGCACCTAAATGATCCTCGCTTTTTTCAAAAACAACCTTTTCACTGGACGAATATAATTTTTCCTGTATAGCAGCAAATGATTGCCCCTTTGTTTCCGGCAATAATACTAAAATGAATATCACCCCAGCTACGGACAAAAGTCCGAAACCCCAAAACGCTACGTATTCACCCAAATTATCGGCAACGACTTGGAATAATTTCGTGACAGCAAATGTCATCAGAGCAACAAAAATCTGTATCACACACGTGGCTTTTGATTTAATGTGAGTTGGAAATATTTCTGAAGTTATTGCGAATGGAACTGTGGCCAAACCTATTGTATAAGAAAATATAAATATCGGTATCACAATTATGGGAATGAACCTTAAAGCGACGAGGTATTCACTGTTCTGGTGTTTTATAAAAAAGTATGCCCCTATAATAATGTTCGCTAAGCCTACACCACAGGAAGATACGAGTAAAAGTGGCTTTCTTCCCAATCTATCGACGAGTTGCGAAGAAATCGCTGATGTTAACAACTGCACTGAACCTAACAATATGCACGATTCTTTCGCACCAAATCCTCCTTCAGCTGCACCAAATATTTGTTGTGCGTAGGATATAATAGCGGTACTACCACAGAATTGTTGGGTAAAATATATTCCCAATAAAATTATAAGACCTTTTTTGTTTCCTCCGACCTTAACAAGGTCTTTCCATCTGCTTTTTTCTTTCATATTCTCATTGACCAAAGCTGTCATGCTGTCCAGTTCTTCAATAATGTAGTCCTTGCCGCGAAGTTTCTTTAGTGACATTTCGGCTTCGGCATTTCGTCCAGATTTGATGAAGTAGTACGGTGATTCAGGCATCGCACTAAATGTGACAACGAAAAGGATTGGTATAGCGATGTTGAAGCTGGCTAACCCCATCATTGACACGTAGGGACCGATACAATACTGCGACAGGATACCAAACTGAAAAAAGAGTTGTGAAAATTGTAAAAAACCCGTATTAGTTCTAGATACCTTTTAGAAAAAATATAATCTTTAAAGAACAACACTAAACGATAACACGTACGTACGTATTCTAAAGTAAGTTGATCTGATATTTCAACGTGACGTTGGTCACTTGTTGGGGTTCTATTACATATAAAGACAAATAAACGAAAAGTCAGTATCATTCAATTAACTATATATCTAAATAACTACATATACGTATGCTTGTGTGAACACATCTTACGAAGCCTACAAATATTTTTGTTCATCAATTTTCTTGTTCGTTTTTTATTTCTTCTACTACTTTCGTTCATGAAAAATTTATTTTTCTTATTACAATCATCTATTAGATTACAGCTTTCATTAAGTAATATTTTCATCAGTAACGGAAAAATTCTTTTAATGAGTGATCGCAGCAAGGAGCAAATAATTTTTCGTATCTCAGATAATTACCTTGGACATAACAGTGATCAGCGTCGCCATAGAACCTCTGACTTCATCTGATGCGATTTCTCCCAGATACATAGGGGCAGTTGTATACGCTATACCGTAGCCGATTCCTGAGATGAGACGAGAGACGTAGATGGTAGGAACGTTCCCGGCCAACATGACCAGGATCCAGCCTATGATGTACGGCACTGAAGCCAGGAGCAGCGTTTTCTTGGTGCCGATCCTGTCTGCTAAGTATGCTGCTGGTATGGGACTTGCGGCTGGAATGAGAAATATTAATCAAAAAGTGTATAAATAAACATTTGCAAGTCCTGAGTTTTATTTAGGATGTTGACTCATTTGATACTTCTCGTACAGGTATAAAATTTAGCTTGTGGTTTCAGCCTTGGAAGCGCCGTTCATTTCTTTATGTAAATGTCGCATGTGTTGATAAACTGACCTTGACAGAAAATGTGCAAAATTGGCAATTAATTAAGGTTTGTTTTTACTATTGAGGTGATCTCATAGTCATCAGGGCAAGGTTGTCGTCATGAAAGGCATAGTGATTCTGTTGAATATAATTTTTTAAGCTTTAGAAATTTGTGCTTAAACGTGTCAAATAAAAGCTTTATAAAAAATATGACTTTACGTTATATTAAAAAAACCCATCATGTTTTTATATGGAAATATGTCTATAATAACAACAATCCTAGGTTATCGGTTAAGATAATTATTTTAGGTATTGATATAACCAAACAACATAATTAGTGTAAGTGGTTTAAAATTTGTTTGTCAATATAAATGACCGGACTTTTAAGAAACTGTGTTTTGATAAACTTTGGTATATATGTAACTTCAGAATTAAAATACATATCAAATTAGATTATTTAATTAAACTAATATGGGAATTAATAAAAAAAAAACATTTTATACTTGAATACCTATCAAAAAATAATGAACAGGAACGATGAAAGGCCAAGACGAAGTGTGAAGACTTCAATAACGTTATAATCCATCAGCAATCACAGTGACAAAACGATGCGCTCAACCAATAGCAGTGAAATGTCTATGGCGACATCTCTAACGTCACACGCCACCAAGTCTATCACAGCGCGCATGCTAAATCGCCCAAGCAAAGATTTCAGAGATTGGAGCATAAATACAACATCAGAATCAACATCAATTTCCCAGGTTTCCCAGGAACCGCGGTTAGCCAGCATAGCATTATTCCGATGGAAGATCTTTCTTTTGTGCCAGTGGAGCCCGAGCGGAGGAAATTCGCTCCCTCTACAAAAGTTTTAGTTATAAAAAAAAACTAGGAGTAGAATTTTCTTAACTAGAATTTTGTTTGGTGTGGTCCCCCTATGTATATAGTAATTTAGCTCTGATGAACTAACCTGAACAAAGTATCATAAGCGAGACGATCCATGAGCTCTGGTCTGCCGTGGTATGTATTGGGGAATCTGGACCCAGCAGGATAGGCAGCGTGGGGGATGTCCAGCCGACGGTGGTGCCCGCCGCCGCCGTGATCAAGGTAGCTGGAACATATAAAAATAAGTCATTTAATAATATAAAATGCCAAAATTATGAACGAATATTAAATTCATGATAAAACTTAAAACCTTTGAGATGATATAGATTTCTTGTAAGTTTTGACTCTACTAAATTTAAATTAAAGTATTTAGTACAATTTTTTTGCACTATCGCATTAGGTCATGCATGATAGTTGTAAGACGATGATGTAAATAAATGAAAAAAATATGTAAATAAAGAGTAATTACACAGATACTCGTATCATGAATAATCGAAAGATTGTTTCTGTTTGAAGGCCGGACATACAGCCTAAAACTTCGTAGCCCTTATAGAATTTGTAATAACATTACAATACAGATTCTCTTGAGTATGTATCATAATTTACGCATCGATTTTCATATAATTTATCGACTTTCTCAATTCTACGTCAAGACACAGCGTCCAAATAGTAGCATTGACGAATGAACAAATTAATTGCTATCTTCAAGTAAGCTTATTGCTATTGAACTTCAAGTATCGATATAAAATAAATTAAGTATACAGACAGACAAATTCAGGGAACAAAATTAAAGTCTTGTTAACCAAATTGTAATTTGATTATTTGAACCGCGGGCTCGCGAGAAACTTGAAAGCCTTTACGCATAAACTAGAGTATCTTATTGTGTTACAATAAATTAATATTTAAGGCTGCTGCTTTGTTTATGGATACCGAAAATTTCATAATTATGCAGGGTTGAGATCAAAGAATAGCTTCCTTATGAACATATTAAAAAAATGTTTTATAAATAAATATAAATAATAAATATATACGGGACAAATTACACAGATTGAGTTAGCCTCGAAGTAAGTTCGACACTTGTGTTACGAGATACTAACTCAACGATACTATATTTTATAATAAATACTTATATAGATAAACATCCAAGACCCAGGCCAATCAGAAAAAGTTCTTTTCTCATCATGCCCTGGCCGGGATTCGAACCCGGGACCCCCGGTGTCACAGGCTTACAAGATTATAATCAATTCAATTAGGGTTTCCCGGTCTTAGGGCCTAAGGAATACCATAAGGTATAATATCCAATGGAAATACTCTTAACAGCAAACAAGTTTTAATAATTTTGTTTATGTTAAATCTTTATATCGAATTGCTCTTTATTTTGCAGAGCAGAAATTTGGCCATTAAATAGAAGTAATTAAGTAAGATGACAGAGCATATTTTTGTCATTTGACATTTCTATTATCTACGATTTTTGCTTGGTGACAACATTGATTTCAGTATTTTCGGCCAATCGTATCTGCTGGCGATGACACCGAATTTTTCTTCTTCTATTTCTTGTCAATTCCTTTATTTATCACACTATGATATAATCAGCTATAGCAACCTGTCGCTATTCGAACCTCAATGTTCATGTATAAGTATCATTCAATTCATAATAAATAATAATTATTATGGATGAGTATAGAATTTCTTTCATAAGGAAGGGAGAATATCTAATAATATTGGTCTCTTAAGTACATCCGTGATATAAGTGTTTGCCTTTGGTTCAGAAGTAGTGTATTAGGTTACCTAGAAATAATTTGCTATTTCAAATAACCTTGACAATGGGGTAATTGCAGTTTAAATCAGTTTTATTATTAGTATTTGAGATCTAAATATATTACGTAATTTTCGAGATCAGATCAACTAATTCAAGATTAAAGTGATGAGATAAAATATTCGGAGACCATTATTTGAGAAACGTGAAAAAGATATCTTCAATATATGTATTAGCTTTTATTTATAAAAAAATATGGTAAAAGTAAAATTTTGTAATGATTTTGCAAAAAAGAGTTCACTTAAATTAATTAAAAGTAAAGATACTGAACACGCTCACGGTAGGTATATTTCGATAAAACATCTGATGCGGTGACAGAAAATCAATAATATTTTCGGAAGGAATAGCTTATAAGTGACGAAAATAGATTTTTGTGATTAATGAACTATATTTTTTCTCTTATACATGTTAAAATAATATTTAAAGAAACGGCTTGTATTTTTCTTATCATCTATTTACTCGTTTGTGTTAAAAAGTCTCACAAAGAACTCTTCTTCAGTAGTTACGAAATTCATTGCGGCCTCAATTCCTTTAATTGGAAGAGATCATTTTCAATAACATTATTTAAAGTCATTATAACTGATGCTTGTTGTGCAATCATATGATTTCTATGAATTGGTGTATTATTGCCATATATTGTTATCGTATGGGCGATATCAGTGAAGTAAGTTTCCATGGAGGTTAATGGAAACAATATGTTTAACTAATTGAAGTGTAGATATGAGGGAAAGAGAGCAGTAATTATAAGTTTGCTGTACAAAAGTTTACAAATATTACCAGGTACAATAAAAGGTCAGGTAGACCTGACATAGTTCAATATTGACCACTGAAAAAAAAGTTTTAGGAATTCCACAAGTTCCATGAAATGTCATTTTTATTGGTTCATTTATTGATACCTATACCTAGTGGCCATGTTAATTAAGATATGGTATTTACTTTCTTTAGTGTATGTAGGCGTAAGTCAGCACAAAATGTTTATTTGCAAACTAAATCCTTGTTAAAACATATATATAAGCACTAGCTGTGCCCGCGACTTCGTCCGCGTGGAATAATTATTTTAGGCATTATATTTATTTTTGCAAACATCCTCCTCGGCGGTCAGGCGGTCACGCGTATTAGAAAGAACGCTGGTTCTCCGTATTAAATGTTTCGCTGCAAATTGCTTATAACGACTATATCTCAATTTCGTCTGATTTATATACTGTAAATGGCAATTTTAGTCTACATGAAAAGCCGAAAGTAATAAACATATTTATTTGGATAAGGATTAATACTGAATTAAAGAAAATTGGTTTCAAAATAACTTATGTTTATAATGAAAAAATAATCTTAAAAAATGAACATAAAAGTGGTTATTGTAAGTAAACCTTAAGATATAGAAATATGCTCTCGCGGACTTTTTTGTGGCAAAAAATGAGTACTTCACATGTTTAGTACATTGTTTTACTATATCTTTGTTGGTTTACGCGGCGTTCGCGTGGAAAGCTCGCAGATGGCCGACTCTTTCATCTTTCACCTGCATTGTTGACGTTTCCCGTAGGAAATTCGGGATAAAATGTAGCCTATAGCCTTCCTCGATAAATAGACTATCTAACAGTGAAAGAATTATTCAAATCGGTTCAGTAGTTTCTGAGATTAGCGCGTTTAAACAAACAAACAAACAAACAAACAAAACAAACTCTTCAGCTTTATCATATTAGTATAGATATCTTACGCTAGGTATATCTCGTAATATAAAAATATAAAATAGTAGTATTTTCAGGCTCACATCGTTATGTTATCAATCCAATAATATTGCGAATTCCCTTTTGTGATTGTGATTCATCAACTAACTTACATTGAGTTCAAGGCTAAATATCACACACAATGCATTGATTCATACTGATATGCTCACATTGCAATAACTCGAAGAACTTGCCTCATGCCATTTGTGCTCTAAAAAGCGAAAATTATAATTTTTATGTTTTAATGTGACAGATACCTAGAACGAAGAAGGCAGCGATGATAATAATTTTAAGATTTCGTTGTAAGATCTTATATTGTGCAAAAATGATACTATATGTTTTATGCCTGAATAAAAGAATTTGTAACAATTAGTTGGTTTGATTCATAATAGCCGATAAGAGACTAGTATTATGTATTGTTTTATATCAATAAGCGTAAATAATTTATTTCTTGACTTGTTTTATTTTCATGGAAAATTAATTTATTTCCGCTTCATCTACACAAAAATATTCGGTTCTTGTTTCATTTCATTGGTAATTTTAATCATGCATATTGTTACGTAAAACTCCTTTGTTATTAAATAATGTGAGTAAATAGGTATTCACGTGTGTCTAATTCTAACAATATGTTGAGGAAAACAGATGTAAATTTTCGATAGCCTTTATGAAAAAATACCAATATGTTTCCATACATTTGAATTTCTGTATAGGTACTTATTATTATTCAAATTGCAGACACAAACAGGAAGATAAAGAATAATTTTCTTCATTTTTTTATGGACTTTCTTTCTGATGACGTAACCAATCCTAAGAACGTGATCTTTTGAGATGTTTTAATATTCAATTTATCTCCGATAAATATAGTTTTCACATGCCTATCGTATCGATTTCAATCTGATACGAGAATATTGTGATTTATCGCATCGATAAAGTACGTCTAGTAGGTATAAAGCTACGATTGAATTTATAAGGATAATAGTGGTTTCTGCTAACATTAAACTAAATATTTAACCAGAATATCGGATTTCGTTGGTGTGGCACTTTGATAACAGTCGTTAAGCTAAGTCAGAGGTCGGATCGGAGGGCCGCAAAGAGTAAACGTTGTTTCTGTTTTCCGCTGATTTTAATGTAGCCGGGAATACGCGTCGTTGGACAACGCGTTTTAAAAAAAAGCGTGCGTTTCAACGGCGCAACTCGGTTACTATGAAACCCGTTCACATTTTAGCAACAACTAGCTGTGCCCGCGACTTCGTCCGCGTGGAATAGTTATTTTGGGCATCATTGAAACCCTTAAAGACACACATATTTTCCATTATTTCTTTGCTCCTAATAGTTGCAGCGTGATGTTATATAGCCTAAAGCCTTCCTCGATAAATGATCTATTCAACGAAAAAAGAATTTTTCAATTCGAACCAGAAGCTCCTGAGATTAGCGCGTTCAAACAAACAAACTCTTTTTCTTGTTACTCTCTTTCAGTTTTATAATATTAGTATAGATAGATCGGTAGGTCCAAATGACGATATAAATTTAGTGGGGTACATTTACTTAATGTGACGTAAATAATGATTTCGATATATTAAAACATATATCAGAAGTGGGTATTAATGGAAGACTGTGTTATTAACTATATTTTTTACTAGTTATTAACAAGTATCTTAAGAAACGATGGTTAACTTGAAGTGTGGTTGATAAGATACAAACACATCCATCCCAACGCTGTACTCCGACTTATGACTTGGACTTACACAACGAAAATATACTTACCTAACTAAAGTAACATACATTATCAAAGGTTGAAATTAAAAGCAACAATAATTTAATATTTTGATTAATGCGATGGGAGCCAATCCATTTCAAAGTTATTATTTTTTTTTCCTACTGGTTTAAGTCCCAGTTGCATCGTCACTACTCTGGCGAGGAGCCTAGGGTATGCCTTTGACCATTGATCTTGGATTGGGTGAGTCAGGTTTTTACACGAAGCGATTCCCATCTGACCTCCGCAACATTTGCAGGGCAATCTAACCCATATTAGATCGATCATGGTTACACATCCAGTTGCCTGAATTAACAGGTTTCCTCACGATGTTTTCCCTCACCGTAAGCGCATCGGTTAATACTTATTTAAACAAATGTACATAGCTTTGAAAATAGTTATTGGTACATGGCCGAGGTGGGATTCGAATCTGTGCCTTTTTTGCGCCACACGCATTTTAATCGGGCATCTTACCGATTCGACCACCGACGCTATGATGATCATAAAGTTATTCTTTATTATCTACAAGTATCGATGTGAATAGTCAGAAATACCTTCATATATGTACCTATCTTTTATCTATGTTCCTCCGACACAAGGTAATTTATGGATGTAAATGTATCCCAGCATAGCTAATTACCATAGGTAAACAGATTTAATCCATGATTCAATCAGCACTGAACTGTGTAATCGATCAAGTACTAATGGACAGAACCTGACATTGATTTTTGAAAAATATTCAATTTTTATTTAACATTCGATATTTTTATGCGCATAATAAGTATTTTGAGCCGATTCTCAAATTTACTCTTTCAAAACGATTTCAATGAAACATCGGTAAAACCTATCTTCACAAGTACCTAGACACCAATAACCAGGTGGACCGTATGCCTGTTCGTCTACTTAGTAGCATGAAAAACATCCCATTTAATTAAAAAAAGGATTGCTTCGCTTCGTCATGCCTTTAGAGAGCAACAATGATCGCGTCCACGGGTTATCATCTGATAAGGAACAAGCTTTAATAAATAATGTATTATCAGTGACATACTACACTCGCCATTGAGAATTATAATCATTAAGGCCACAATAACCTCCTATATTAAAAGGCCGAGATAACTTGGTCAGTCTACTAATCTCTCATTTCAGTTTTCTCATAGTTTTCCAGAATAATCTTCTATTGAAATTATGGTGCAATGTTTCAAAGTTTCTTTTTCAATAAAACTATTTTTACATGTAGACTCATTACTTCTATATAAATTTTATGGATTCGATAAAATTGTTCTTGAATCGTTATTGTTAGACGTTTTGAACTAATGAAGAAGAATTTATTGAAGTTGGGATATTTTCTCCCGTATGGTCTTTTTTGCAATTTTTTTATCTGCAATCTATAATTTGCGAATTTGAGAATTTTGCTCCTTGTAATTTCTAAACTTATTGCTATTATACTAAGCTTTTTGGAAACGATCAAATTTAATGAATAGAATATCAAAAAGCAAGGGACATTATATTAAGAAAGTTAAAAAATTAGATAGAAAAAAATTGAAAAAAAAAGTTGTTTGAACTATCGTGTTTTTGATTTACCAAAAAAAACATCAATGAGAGTTATTTTAAAGCATCTATTGTAACCTCAAAAATAACGGTTGTTCAAAAGTGGAGTATGTCGCGCCTGAGTGATTTCTTTGGCGTATTAAGTACACACTTCGTTATTTTTCTTATCATATCACCTGGCTACATTCAAGTGTGTCGCTCCACGAGAAAGACGGTCAACCTCGACGAATCCACCTTGGTTCACGACCGGTGAGGCTGACTTGTATTACTGCTAGTGACTCACCACTCCATCTCAACCAAGTATTTTTGGGTGACCTGCCTACAAATTATACTTACTCGTATAGGTAATTTTGTCAAGTGCATTTTTGGATACGTAAATTCAGTGGACATATTTATTTATACATGTTTTATAGAATTAAAAACTGAATTAATATCTGATTCTCAGTTTCACTATTATGCTATACCAGCTGTATGATAAATAGCTGACGTGGCCAAGACTGAGAGGCCTCTCAGTCTCTTTGGGAGACTGTTGGCTCTGTGTACCCCTTAGGGATAAATACGCGATTATATGTATGTACCTACGTATGAATTGGTACTTTAGTTGTAATAATAGTTGGAATTCTCTCGCCGCATACCCCTGATTAGGGTCATGGTGGTCTACTTACCTCTTAATAATTACATAAACTATCAGGAAAAAGCTGAACGTGGTCTAAACCAATCAAACGAATCTAAGGTGTTCCATAAAAACTTCAATCGACGCCTTAAATTAAGGCACACAAAAACTGATACTTATGTATAATTATTACCTACTTATGTATTTTTGAGGGCAAATTCAGCCCTACTGAACATGGTAAAGATTTTTAGGTGTAGTTATTTTATAAATTTAGTACCAACAACTAATCTCGTTCTTTTTTTATCGTTGATTTATCGAGGAAGTGATATTTTATAAGCCTGTATTTTATAATAATGGTGAATACTTGTATGATCAGTATTAAAATGAGAGAAGGCCGTATTTAATGTGGCATATTAATTAAGTGCCTATAACATAAAGTAATTTTAATGCACAATATAAAATTTTTACTTTTCTGTATAAATTCAATTGTAGGTTCAGGTAATGTTTGATATTATTTTTTACGAAAAGGCGAATATTTCTTTCAGATTTTTATAATATAAAATTTTTCTTTGATTATAAAATAATTTAATTATACCTATTTAAATATTTTTTGTTCCTTTAAATTACTATTTTATTGTTTTCCTGTTTATTATTATACTAATGAATGAATGTTAAAAATAAATTAAATTATTGAATAGGCTGTTGTTGCATGGTTCAGCATAGACTTTGTAATCGAGATCTCAATATAAAACATTTCTAAGGATAATAATAATATAATACATAATCAGTTAACCTATCAATATATGATGACAAATAGCATTGTTTTCAAAGCACAATGAAACCGCAACAAAAGAATTTGCATATACCGTCAGTGTTGTAGGCGATTGGGTGTCTGTTTGAAGAAAACAGTGTTTCATTATGATATTCTTCAAATTTGTAATCACAAAGTTTTTGAACCTTTTGAAAAAAAAAAAAAATTTTTCTTGACATCATTTTTTGTAAAAGTTTTTTTTTAATTCTCATGAAGACTTTGTGTACTTCAGCTCAGTTCTTAGCACTTTTCAAGGAACACACATGTTAAGTATCTATTCCTCACACGGTACTTCACGGTAGGCAGAGTGAAAAGTCACAAAATTTAAAGGGATTTTTACCGGATGACTTTCTGATAGGATTGAGATTCAGAGAAAGAAGGTTTAAGTTAAGACTATTAAGAAAAGAGATATTAGTTAGAATGGCAAAATTGTTCATATAGACATAGAATAAGTACTCCGTGAAATAACTTGTATTTAAAAAAAAATATATTATTTGGAAATCTTATGTCCATCACAATACGAACGGTAAGAACTCATATAAGTATAACAGATTACTGAACTTACTCGTTCAATATAGCTCTGGGCTACATGAGGTAGCTTCTATAACCTCCGGCCTATCAATTGTATGTAGTTTTTTCAATACCATGTCATTTTATCTTTTAAAGCTTAGATGTAGGATGTCAATCACATAACTTAAAACTTTTTTTTTGCGGCACTAAAATAAAAACAAAATCAGATCACGTGGGTTGGATTCTATACTTTGATGATCTTCGATGAATATATAAAAATGACCGTAGTGTAATTTTTATTTCCCCAATATCTATGATGAATTTGATGACAATTCTTAAAACTATAATAATGAAAGAGAGGGCATTTATTGTCTTATGTAAACTAATGATTATTTTGGATATCTGTTATACTCTGATATATCTCTCTCTGTTATATCTGTGATACTTAAACTTATTTTTGCGCTTAAAGTTTAATAAAATGATTTTAATTTGAAAGTATAATAAACCTTTATTGCAATGTGTAAATAGAAGAAATCAATTGCTAAATATGAATACATTGTACTGTGTAGTCATTAAAATTTATTGTATATTAGCAATATTAATATAAAATTTACTAATTTACAATTTTGCAACAACATTAACGGCAAACAAGGAAGTAAACTTTGCAATCGTTACGTCAAGAAGTACGCTATTTGTATGATCCATAAACAGTCATGTTTGATCGATGTGAATTGATGCTTCGAATTGATTTCAACACAACAGTATCAATTTCAAAGGGCACTTAATACCTTCGACTTCATACAAACAATTGATAAGCGGCAGAATACTGGTATTGCAAAAAATAACAATATATTACTAAGATATCGGCGTTTACAAACGCCGGTTCAGTATTGCCAGCGTCAACAATACTCGCGTAAGTTTCGAACGAAGTAGGTAATAAAAAACAAACACTAACCACTGAGTGCTGCCACATATTCTCTCCACTTCCTGCTGATGCTCATCACTGCTGTTCAAGTTGGCTCTTGGAACTAACATACTCCGTGTCGGCGTATTTAGTAGTTTCAGCGCGCGCTGTGTCGCACAGTATGACCTACTGGAGACGCGCGCGGCGTCTCATATCGCTCTAATTTAGTCTGCCACGTGCTATTCGCCTACCGGCGTGTGCGTGAATGGCGAGCAGTATTGCTACAGACAATCATATTCCCGTTTGTTGACGGTTTCAGCTGTCAATGCGAGACGCGACGTCAACCTACGGTCGCCTGCCGCCTGCCAGCTTGCTGCGAGATACACACTGTGCATCAGAGATTTTGCTTTATCATTTTGCCTACTGATAACGTCACCGGCCAATCGGTATTCGGTACACAGTGCCCGCTGTGCAAACAAACATTTTATGGGAACGGCTGAGCGTGCTAAGTACCTATGTAAATATATTTGACAAGGTATAATAGTTTCGTGTCATATTGTTTTCTTTTGTAATTTAAATGGAAATTATTTAGTAATTACTTGCCAATCTCTAATGTATCGCGGCTGATATTTTCACAAAAATTGAAGAAATCTCGGAATTAATATTATTTAAATGTAAGTTCAGACAAGAGAAGTTGTATTATATTAAGCATTCCTAAATATTGACAGCCAAAGTTGTTATATGTAGAATGGATAGGTAATTGTTTCATTTATATACGCATTTTTTAAATATGTTATCTTATGCACTTGCATTAAAAGACAATTAATCAAACTATATAGTCGATAGTCATTCGTCGCGAACTTAGACCTCGCGAACACTTTTGAAACAAAATTTTGAATATCTAAAAAATAACATAACCGATTATATTTATTGACAAATCCGACACCTATAAATTTTTTTTTAAATTACACCAACGGTTCCAAAGTTGTCGCGTTACAAACATACAAACAAAAATGTATTTTTATTCGCTCCGATAAGTAATAAGTAGAAATATACCAAAAGGAAGCTAACAATATTAACAATTAAATGATTTAATATTAAGTTTAACGATGGTGTGTCTGTTTGACATTTAATTCCTTTCATACTCCATAGAAATATTATGTTCCAATTTCTATCGTATACAAATACAGATTTAAAACTTTATACTCAAGTATATCATTATAATATTGTTGCTCTTACATCAAATACCATCCAGTACCTATATTAATGACTTTGTATCAAGTTTTTATTCAATTAACACTTTATTTGTATAAAATCAAATTAAAAAAAAATCTAATAATGCTCACTATGTCTATCCATGTTTGCTTAAACTATTACAGGTATGTTACTAAAATAAATATCTAAATAAAATAAAAATAGATCGTTTTCCAACCTGTATCAATTTATTATTCATGGGCTAAGAGACCGGTCTATTTTTATTCTCATCTGGCGTATGCGTTGATTTATTTCCTATTAATATTAATGAATTAATACAGAAGTGACATTTGTCTCGTAAAAATTACCGGTAGGTACAACAAATACTCTATTTGGAAAAGTATATTTTTGTGTGTAGCCTTTACAATGTTTATTGTTTATTTATAATGTCAGTCACATTTTCCTTATTCATACGGAAAATTAGGATAGGTCAAAGCTCAGTTCAGAATTTGCTTTCTGAGCTGCTAAGTCTTAGATCATATAATAGGTACATATTAGTGCTAAGAAAACTACCAATTGTAGCTAATTCTTAAAATTATTGCAATAAGTATCCATATTATATACATAAAATTACGTCTTTATTCCTTACGGGATAGACAGAGCCAATAGTCTAGAAAATAATGTAAGACCAAAATCAGCTGTATGGCTTTAAGATGGAATTGAGATTAAAATAGGCGACAGGTTTCTTGTCCACTGCATACAAGAAGTATCTAGTAATTTGGATGGGAAGAGAAGCAGCTGGCCCACACTATACCAATAATAATGTTCTTTTCCAATGTTTTTAAAATAAAATGAATTATTCATACTAACAATAATATAATCCATAATTTTGTTAAATCAAAGAACCAGAGCTTTTGTTTATGGAGTTTATTGGAGCGTCTTCCATTTTCTCTTCTTTTCCTGTCAATATTTTGACTGTCAGTTTACGAGTAAATAAAACTCTTAGAATAACGACAATGAGACGAATCAAGTTTTGTGAACGATTACGTATCTCTCAATTACCTGTGTTGCCAGTCTATGAGTAAAAGAGCCTTAATTCTCATTGTTTTCCCGAGTTTCATAAATTCGTGGCAAGATGTTTTGCCAGGATTTCATACACGTGTAAGAATTATCATTTGCCCTTCCGGCAATGTGATAATGTAATGGTTGAACTGAGCTGAAGTGACAGGTGAAGTTAGATCATCTTGTTGTGGTCGTTGGTGGATTATGTGACGAGTGATTATATAATGATGTTGAAGTTTCCTGATACTTCTGTTATAGATATTTTTTGGGGTTTCTCTTATTGAAAATTTATAAAAAGAATAGTAAAGCACAATGTGAGATATATTGACAGAATTTTGTTGATTATGAGTTATGAAAGAAAGAATATGTTGGTTTGCTCTTAGGACTATTTTGGTCTGCCACATATTTAAGTCAAATGCTCTCTGGATGTCACAAAATTTAGCTTTCCAGTTAATGTTTTTAGAGGATTTTTTCTTCATTTTGGTGTCATTGCATCATAAGAAAAATATACTCTGGATTTAGAGTGAGCAACCATATATTCTGTTGGTTTAGTTCAAAATTCTGAGATGGACATGATCCACGTGTTACCATTTCCATCGCCCATGGAATGCATTAATTTATTTTTAATACTCCTATACAAGAAAAATCTTATAATAGAAGTGTTAAAATAAATTGCCTTTGTGTTTTAGTATATTTAGTAATTGGTTGAATTAAACAGTTGTGATGACTTCATAGACTACATCTGGTAGTTTAATTGTGTTTCTTGATAAAGGAACAATTTTAATGACAGTCTGTTTAAAACATTTGGTGTAGTTAATGGTAAGCAAAACTTAAAGCGCAAGCTACACTGAGAGCGAGCCTTTCTTTTTTTATGACGGTCAGATGCTTATTATTTATCACAAACTTACTTAATTATTCTAAAAGTAGGTATATATCTAAAATTATGAGTGAGCATTTCATTCATTCATATGATCACATCTACATACATATATCTATATGTATTCCTTGCGGGGTAGACAGAGTCAGCATTCTTAAAAGACTGATTGGCTTTATGACAGAATTAAGATTCAAATAGTGACAGGTTGCTAGTCCATCGCCTAAAAGAAGAATCCATTATGAATAATCATGTAAGTTCAGTTTGCTGCGGTAAGTTGGGAATATGACCATCCATTAGTCTGAAGAATGTTAGTTTTAACAAAACTTTATGCTTCCAATAGTGATCACAGTTTAATATGCTGAGTGATACAATTTTTTCTTCAGATTGAACATAAAAGAAAAAAAATCCTACAAGCGATTCAAAACTAAACAGCAAACCACGCTTCTACATTCAAGTAAAAATAAACAACCTTTACTCGCTTTAAGAATACAAACAGTTTGGATGTCGGTAGTTTACCAAACGTATGGATAAGATATGTACGGCACATTGGTACACGTAGCCGAATTCGGAACAGTTCGAGGATGGCGCTCCCTGGGGACTTCTAAGACTTGTCCATTCTCAAAATAGGAATCGATTCAAACGTTTTCGTGAAAGGAGAAATAACTTCGACATGAAATCGAAGCGAAATCTTGTGTGATTTATGTTATTGCTCGGTTTATGACGTTGGCGCTCTTGCAAATGATGGTCGCGGAAACGAGGCTGGTGTTTTCGATGAATATAAAATAGTTATTGCTTAGGAGCAGCAGATATCTGGTTTAAGACGTACTACCGAATGGACCAGATATTTTGATCTTTGTGGAAATTTGGCGCTTTTTCATCGTTAATTAGTACTTATTAATTTCGGCAAAAATTTGATCTATTTACACACCAGATGCTGCGTAAATATTTAGTTACAAAAGTAGTTGTAAGTATATTCATATACATATGACAGTACTTACGGTGCGTACCTATGTAGAATTAATTATGAATTTAATTGCGTTCACCTACATAATTTAATTTCCCAATTTATTTACTTATTTCCCACCATTTGCATTTGACATTGATTGAAAAAGTAGTAGGTAATTGATCCCAATCCATTGACATATGATAGCCATACTCCAATCAGAGTGAATTGTGAAAAAATACAGCAAAAATTCAAATAGCCATTAGGGACGTTCGTACAGATTGCGTGTCTGACAGGATCAGATTGGAAATCCTGGATAATGCTTACCCAGATGAAATTTTATTACGTCACGGAATAAATCCAGCTCAGTTGATTGACGAAATGGACGAGAGAATGTGACAGACATAAAAATACGTTTTGGCTAAATTAGGTTGTCAATAATATCATTACGAATTTCTGTGAAATTTTACTGCCAAACAAATGAATAAAATATGATTTTGAAGTTTTTGAAAATCTTTTATGAAAGAAAATACGAACTATACACTCTTAACGCTAAATCTTCTTTGAAAAATGATGCCACTTTCTTTTGTTACCGTTGAAATGCTATGCTGGAATAAAGCGCCTGATAAAACTACTCATGCAAATAATTTTAATGCTTGGTTTTAGTATAAAATTTATGTGGCTGGGTCTTCCTTGGTTATAAAATTAGTTATTAATATTTTTTCGTTTTATTTTACATGTTGATTTAATGTAACTTAGATAATATCCCAATCTTTCTACTTTGCTTAATAGGTTTTTAGGATATTGATTGTCGCTTTTGTTGGCCGTTAAAGAAAAACATAATATAAATACATACATATTTTAGGTTCTTTTGTGAAAAAACCGAAAGGTTTCCCAGAGCTGTGCAACTATTTTCCATTTATTGTCTCTCCCATGATCGAAGTAAATGCAATGAAATCTTCGGAAATACGAATGATTCGGTTCAGATCCAATAGTCGGAATAAATGCAAGACGTGGCGGTGAACTACTACATCGCTTTCGGCAACTAACTTCGTTTGAGCAAACACTCCGAGCCCTCCTCGCCCACTTGGCTCTCGCATCCACTTGGTTTCCCCAAACTACTAAGTTCTCAATTGGAATATTTCCCAGCCATTTCCACTAACTACATATGTAATTAAACTTCTATTTCTTATCTTATGCGTCAATGCTGGCCGGTTACGAAAAAAAATAGTGTGTGCCTCTTCTTTTCCCGAGAGGATTGTAAAAATCAATCAAGGAAAGTCTTATAAACTTGGAATTCTTTTTAGGCTATAAACCCGTCACTATTTGAATATCGACTCCATCACTAGGCATACCTACAGCTGTTTCTTGAGACCAGTGGCTTTGTCTTCTCCGTAAGGGATAAATACGTGATTATAAATATGTAGCTATCCTTATGTTTAACTTACTGAATTTAATAACTTAATCTGATTTAATGTTGTACTTTTGTATCCCTTGTATTCCTATATTTCCTATAGAACCGAAGCACCGTGAAATTACTTTGTGTAACAAATTTATGACTTTCTTGATTATATACTTACGTACACAATTTCACGGCGAGGAGCGGTTTTACACTGTCGTCGTGGTTTTGGATTATGAGTTTTGTGTTTCCTTGTTTCCACTGGAGCGGAGTTCCTGTGTATTCCAATATATTTCGCCGTTGTTTTAGGAAATGCGGTTTCTGTAAATTCTTGTTGAGTACGTTCACCTCGCTAAATTATATGAAGCATTATCTGTTGTAGGAATGTGTGTGTAACCTTATAGAACACAATAAAAAATTTGAGAGCAGTCAGTCAACTTAAAACATATCAAAGTAGATACATACGAACGGATTTGTAGGACGTTACCGTGGAAATACTTACAAATATAGAATCTTGCAAAAATTAAAAATCCCCATAATAGCAAAGAAAGCCCTGAGTAAGAGCTTTATAGTTTCTTTTGTCTAGGTGTGTAGACTTTTGTCCAGGGTTTGTTCCCGTGGAAATTTTCTGAATAAAGATTGCCACTATTGATTTTGGGCTATAGTTCGCTTCTGAAAGTATCTATGTTGAATACTTATCCTTGAATTGACCATGTGGTCAATATTATTATATTAGACACCTATTGTTCGACATTAGAGAATACGTGCTTATTTTCAAATTCATTCTTTGCATATAATTTGCTGAATAAAGTCCCTGTATGTATAAGTACCTGGAGTTTATGGGTGTAGCACAATTTATATGCAATCCAGTGCTAGTGGTCTGAAGTTCAGAGAAGCAAAGGACGAGGGGCTTCTAAGTTTGTTAATTTCACATAGTGGTTGGCGTGCAACAAACTTTATCAATCTATGTGTTGGTAACTTCATAATTCGCGCTGAGTAACGCCATATTTGTTGCGGTTCCCCACATCTCATACAATGTATAAAGAAAATTAAATTTACTGCATAAAGTGTACGCTGCTAAGATATTAAAAATGTTTATAGGTTAGCGTTTTTGCTCCATGTTTGACGGCAAGCATATGTTGGTACCACATATTTTATGGAGAAGTACAATATTTGGATACTGTCTATACATACAAAAACAGGTATATTATGTCTTTACTTTTTACAAGGAAGGCGGGGTAGTAGAGTAAAGTCCGGGATGCTCATTTTGGACATGATCCCGGATTGGGTAGTCAAGTTTATCATCGTTGCGTACTAATTCCTGGTCTAAATATCTCGAGTTATCTTTCCTACATTTCTCTGTCCACTCTTCCGGTAGTCGCCATTTAAATTGTTAGATTAGCTAGCATACCATATATCGTGTTTTCTAGCCAAGACTTTAATCAGGAATTAGGACTGGAATTATAAAATAGGAATTTATCCGATGTAATTTGTAAAATTCCAAAGTTCGCTAACCCTGCAGATCTTCGCGTACAATTTTAGTAAAGATAGGATCAAAAAATGTTTTCGAATCGTGGAAACTTAAATCAACGAGATGAAAAGGCAAACGAAGTCCTGTCGAGTTCCGTTCCGTAGCTTCTGCTTGAATTCTGAATTATCAGATGAAATAAACATCTCCAGTTCCTCGAGCACTTTTGTTTGGAGCTGAAAAATTTTATATTTCAAAGATTTACCTGTTCGTGGACAAGTCTGAAATGAAAAGACTTTCGTTTAAACTGTTAATGAAAATGTTTCTGTTATTTTTTATACTTTTATTTAATTATAGAAGCATAAAATTTATTTTTGGCTCGTAGGTATGGTAGGCTGGGTAGAAAAGAGAAGAATGGAGGACGTTTCACTTAACTTGACAAGAGTTAGCTCTCAAATGAAGAATATGAAGGTCTTGTAAAAGTAAAAGTGTACATACATTAAAGAAGGGCATAGGCCACTTTTCATCCCAGTACCAATACCAAAAACCTATAAATAGATAACTAGGTAACAATCTTTAGATAACTCGACATTCCATTTGAAAGTCTCGCCTCAATAGCCTGCCAGTTGAAATGTAAAGGGTGTTGCTATGTAGATTTCTACGGAGACTGGGAATAGGCAGCCGTGAGCTCACAACAAATGCGAATCACCTGTACAACTATTTATATTCTGCCTCTACTTGTATTTGGGTTAGTACCTAAAGGGATTTATGTCAACACGTGAAAATTAGAAAAGAAAAATTATGGGTTTTTCAAATGCATCGCAAACATTTTTTAACTAATAATATTTACTTGCAACAAGAATGTTAGCATGTGTGAAAGACCGATATTCAAACCCCTGCGAAAAAAACTCAATATTTTTAAGTTCATACATTAATATCGCATTTTCAGAGACTACAGCTTTCTTTTATAGATATACTTATGCATGCGTTTGGAAGTAAGGTTTAGAAATTATATATTGAAAAAAAAGTAAGTTTCAATAAACCATCTTTGCGTATTACGTTTATTTACGACTGAGGGAAATAGAATTTGAAGATTCCTCAATTCCCAAGTTCTCAAAAGAAAAGAAAAAACAATAGAGCCTTTCTTTTTAAAGTTTGTTGAAAAGAAAAAGTTTATTTATCTGTTTTATAATTTCTATGCAACTTTATCGATAACTGATTAAAAATTTCTTCTCAACATATCAGCGTCCTTAGTTCTGTTCTAATATATGTATCATGTTTTCCAATTAACTTACAAATAATTTTATTCCTCATTGTAATCGTAAAAGTCTGTCTGTAACAAATTTACGGTTTAGCACTGATAAATATGGAATTGGGTATAAATTGAATTAACCAAATTTCAAGATAGGCTAAAATAAACAAAATAAATATATATTTTTTATGCTTCAGCAAACAGATACAAATTACCCGTCCAAAACAAGATCAATACAATAAGTAGATACTACTTCTTGGCAGCTTTCCATAATTATAACTTTGTTTAAAATAAATCTTACCTTTGAAATTATTTGCAGAAACTTCGCTGAAAATCTGAGCTCGGACGCAAGTAATGAGGGAACAAATGTGTTCAGTTTAATGACATGATTTTATTTACTTATCTATTTACATCAAGAAAAATAAGAAAAAACTTAAAATAAGGAGAAATTCAGTACAAGGACAATACTTATTTCTAGAGAAATGTATTATTAGAACACACCTTACATCCTTTAATTTTTTTTTTTTTTTTTATAAAGGAAGTAACATAAACATCACTGTTTGTTTATCACGGCAATGCGTGTTCAGTTCGAATACATATAGAATTCGAAATAGATAAGCTTTTAAACTTTATGATCAGGAAATTCTAGGAATACCGTATTTCTGATTGCACTCTCAATTGTTTGAATTCAAAGCTGGTGATATTTCGGACCTTGTCAAAGGACTTAACAAAGATTTTTAATGTCATGTCAGCCAAATAAAGTAGAAATGAGTCCCAATTTCTTAAGCCAAGCAGGTGAACGTGGCCTCTTAGTACCTATTTTCAAGACTGTTGGCTCTGTCTTTTCGGCAAGGGATATAGATCTGATTATGTGTATATATTATTTTATTTATTATTTACGGTGCCGGTGTCCTATTGTTTTGATTGACACTAAATTTATTATAGTTTGAAGCTATGACATAGAACAATTCTACAAACCTGTCCAAACCCACGCTTTAATTCTGTGCGTTCTTTATTTTATATTGAAAGTCACAACTCTGATACGGCGTTTGGAATTAGTTAGTCAAGTTTAAAGCAACCGACAAACTGCCGGCAGGTGGCACTATTGTTCTGTGGTCTCACCTGATAATACAACCATGCAGTTACTTTGCTGCCTAAACTACAGTATAACTTGTACTGCGTTATCTTTGCTGCTCGGCAGGATTTAACTTTCATATAACATACTTGTTGAATAGCTTTATGCGGGTAATGCATCCTTTATTACTAATACTCACAAGACTTGATTGGTATGTTTACGTCGAATTCCAAGTGTATAAATCCTTCTCTGGTTGGTTGGACTTTTACTTGAGAATGAGAAGCACTGCTGGCCTCCTCACCTCGTTTCTTGCCTACCGGACCACCATGGCAGCATAAATGTTACAACATCCACTTAAACTCCTTTTTATTATTATGAATGCGAAAGAACACAAGACATATCTAAGGCACATTGAGTATTGTCTGAAGTCGTAGAAAGTGGTTATGCAGATTTCCTACGAATAGCATCAAGTGAGGATTTCCCAAAATTATGGGTACGAGAAAGCATTTTGCGCGTACGAATGCAATGGCAAAATCTAATAAGGCAATATTCAGATTTCTGTGGATACTGTTTTATTCTACGCGTAGGCCCGAAGGCAATGTAATCACTTTTTTTCAGGGACTTCGATATCGGGGTAAGGCTGTTATTTGTCGAAGGCGATGCGGGTCGATGCTCTGCTGAAAACGGTGTAGTTGTCTCAGCCTGACCTTTCTTTTAGATATTAGGTAACCTATCATGTTTTACAAAAAGCTTGACCGCAAAATCAGTTTTTATTGGTATTTCTCTAGTTTATTTCTTCAACGGATACAACGAGTAAGCGCACGGTAAAATTTTTGTAATTAATAAAAATATTAATTTAACTTGGGATTTTTCTTTTAGGCGATGGGATAGCAACCTGAATTTGAATCACAGTTCCATCATAAAGCCATACGGTGTCGAATATATATAGTATAATACAAAGGTGTCCTTTCAGTTTTTGCAAAACTGTTGGCTCTTTCTACCCCATAAGGGATAAAGACGTGATTATATATATGTATTAATGATAGTTATGGGAACTTATTTTATTTTGTATACCTCATGGATTATTGTTAACTGTTTTTCTATAAAGAAACTCTCATTATAACATAAGGAAATCCATCATGAAGCCATACAGCTGAAAGTGGCCTTCTTTTGAAGACTTTTGGCTCTGTCTACTCTGCAAGGATTATAGACAGACGTGAGTAGAAGGTAGAAGTATGTATGTGTGAATAAAATTACAGAATTTACGAGGTATTAACTTTTAATGAATGTAAATTTTTGGGTGAAATGAATAACTGAAATACTTACCTTGAATTAATAAATCCATTAGTTAAATTTGTAAGACGGCGAATCAAAACATTTCTAAGTGCTCCTTTAAAAATTGCTTAATAACTGGGACTTTTCCCCTGACGAAGGTTGACATTTCTCAAAGGTACCTTCGCGGCCTTAATCATAAAAGTGGCGAAAAATAACACTCAAAGTTTTAAGATGTAAAACATTATCCTGAAAACCCGAATAAATGAAAGATCATATTTGTATTATTACATTCAGAAGGTATTGTATAGCTTAACATACACACCTCACATGTTTTTACTATGTATTCTAATTTCAAATCCAATAGGATTTAAGTTATCAAAAAGTCATTCAGAAAAAAAATTAGTTTGAAAATCCACCCGTTACACTTCTGTTTATTCTTCTACGACCCTCGGAGGAAAGCTCACGGAACAGGTTAAATATAATTTAATTTGTATTTTTTACATAAGGAGGAAGAATTTAAATATTATGTATATAACTAAAAAATATACAATTACGCAGTAAATGGTACAACATGTTATGTTTATTAAATTTCATCTTTATCGGTCTAGCAGTTTTCTTACGATAGAGTCGTGGGTAAAGAATATCATTCTAAATCTTTTGTTTATGGAGTAGCGTTAAATCCAAATCAAATTAGAATGGAAATGGATGCTACGAAGACAGCCGATTACCCTAAGACCCGATAATTCCCGCCGTTTTTCATCCGTAATCCTTAAAAACTGTAGCCGCCGCTATTACGGGTAGCATTACCATCTCTATGGGGAATTTAAAAACAACACAAAACAGTCTTCCAGAAAAATGAGACAGTTCATTGAAGTTACAAATTTCAACTTCGTAGTACCCGAAATTTGCGTATTAAATTTCTGCAACCTAGGAATAGGCATGTCGAAACTAAAAGAGGTTAAGTTTTTAACAATGGGACCTTATAAATTCGTAAAGGTATTTGAAATTAAATTAACATGTTAAATTCAGAATTGATGGAATTTAATAATCTTGATCCAGATATTCTTTTCTATCAGTTAATCTTATTGAATATGAAATCAAAATACGTTGCAAAAAACATATAAGATATGTAATACAATATACACTACGCATTGTGTGGAAGGTCTTCGCTGCAATTCCTATACAAATTCGGCTTTTTTTTTCCTCCATTCTTAGGTTTAAACTTATTGAGTTTGGAAGTGTGCCCAAAATTATGTACTTATATAAACGTTTATGCTTTTATACACTTTACTACTACTACTACTTAATAATACTTTATTACTTACTTACTACCCTAAAATGTGTAACGCTCTTCAAATATACTTCAAATATAAAAAAAAGGAGAATGCAAAGTAATTATCTATATAGGTTTTATATCGGTATAAGGGTGTATGAAAGAAGTGGCCGAATAAACATTGCTGTAATAAATTTGTAAGCTAATTACAAAAAGAAACATTGGCAACAGATTACAATAAATAAAAGTATTGAAGTCGTTTGCATGGTTGTGTGTGAGACCTTAAACTGGCATTGAAAAGATTTGCATAAATCGAATTTGTTGAATGAACGCGCGGAGTGCAGTCAAAGCGTGTAACTTTGGTATGTAGATAGGAAATACCTATTTAAAGTTGCGATTGCTTGAATAGTAAAGTTAAGATTAGTTTCGTGCTCTAAATCATTAATCTTTCAGCAGTTCGTGCCTTCTTCAGAGTTCTGTGAAGATGTTTATTAGCTCAAATTTGTCAAGTTGGAACACACACTTGCCTAAATTTCGATGCGCCTTTTCGATGTTGCAATTTGAAATTGGAGGCGCAATTTATTATATGTCCTGATTAGTTATTTTACGATCAACTATAATTTTTTTTTAAAATTTCATTAAATTAGAGTAAGACAGTACGAGTATACACAAAAAACGTACAGTCATGTTTCTCTTCAAATTAAACATAAAACTTTATCAGTAAAATATGTACTGATATTTTTCAGAAGCTTAATTGCGTCACATTTTCCTATGCCTGCAGGTAGCAATTTAGAAGGAAGAAAAAAGTATGATGTAATTAAAAATGCATTATTCATCATGATGGATGGCGGGTTTTGTCTCAGAAGCGTTCACACACGCACGCCAGCCTAGTGAGAGCATAGAAGAATTATTAGTAGATAAGAAAGAGGAAAACTTAAGTGTGCTATTTATTCCCTTTTAGGGTAAACCTGATAGTCACGAGACACGTAGGTCACGTTTAGCTGGGTTACACAATGAAGGCATTGAGATATTCAGATGTGACCGATTGCTAGGCCATCGCATAAAAATAAACACAAATTAATTATTCCCAATTTTTTTTTTATGCACGAATCAACTGCACACACTCTTTTTTTTCTTCTTTACCAGATGAGCATGGTTGCTTATTTCAGACCTTCCCAATCAAATGAGAGCGAGAGCATAATTATATGGAACATAATGTTCATCTTCCAAATTTTACCTTTTATGTGCTCTAGTAGTAGGGCTGATAACAGACAAAACGCCCTGATAACAGTTGATTAATTGCCTTGGTGATTCATTATCAGGACAGAGCACTCATTAAGCTAGTACTGAGGGAGACATTCTCTTATCTGTTTTATGGCTTTATTTTTTATTAATTGACCAAAAATGGGAGGGGCAAATGGAAAGGCGGAAAGTAAGAACTCTTCAGGAAAGTATCGCGAATGTATAGATATGAAAGTCGGTCAGACCAGTCTGATTCTGCTGGTTGTAGATGACAGTGTATCCTTTTCCTACAATTGCGATAAGCGTGGCTGATGTATGCTCTCGCGCACTTACATCAGAAGTAATAAAAACAAGCCAGTAAAAGACTGTGTCATTATACTTCTATTGGTATACGGAGATGTGTCATAGTTAAACCAAATATTGTGTCTGTAAGTTTCGTCATGTTCTTTTTTCTATATTCACTAATGGGTACTTACTAAAATCACTAAATACTTTTAAAAATCTTGAAGCCACAAAAACGCATCACGTAAATTCACTATGTGCCAACATTGTCACTAAGGGAAGTGTCATGGCAGAATTATCGATTTTCAATAAAAATAATCCCATAAATCAAAAGTTATGGGCCAGGGATTCCTCTACACCTTTGGAAAACACGTCTTGAATACAAATTATATTTTTACGTCTTTGTAACTACCGAGGAAGACGAAGCCTATATATCTCTTAATTATAGTACATTATGTCAGAAATTAACTGGCATTTGCCCGGAACTTCGTAAAATAAATCCAAAAACACTTTGTTTAGCTAGCTTATTATATTTTTCCTAAGTCACTTTCAATGACGGACGGCTAACGGCAACAACACGGTTAACTGGTAAAGTATGAAATAATAATAAATTTTGCCAATAATGTTCAGTCCACGTTTCACCAAATCCCGGGGGAAGCAGCAGACGTTAAATTAATTTGTAGTGATCGATCGTTGTATCAACAGCCCATCAGAGGTCGAGGTACACCTGTTAATATTTGCATTTTCATCCAACCCTACTTCGTAAATATTGAAAAAAATGTTCATTTCGCTTTGACTTCTTGTTGGGATTATTGAATTCGTTCGTTCCGTTCCGTTGCTGCTGGAGAGCACTAGAATTTAACGAGTTTTGCTCCAAGTGTCCTTCAGAGCAATTATTATTATCCGTCTCCGACCCTAACTTGTGTAAGTGAATTTCAGTCGTAAGTTTTAATTGTTCTTTCCCTGCAACTGCATACTTACAGCACATTAATTGCATTATTCTTATGAAATGAAAGTTTGCGGTCTTGACAGAGATGGTTTAGTTAGTTTCAGAACTTTTAGATTAATTATTTTATTCTGGGGATATTATTTGTGTTCTTTTCTTTGAGGAAACCTTATGTGTAACCCATGATCTAAATTATTTTGATTAAGGGAAAGGCCAGTTTTAAAACAAAAATGTTTAGGCGGTGGGCTAGGCTAGCAACCGGTCACTATCTGAATCTTAATTCTTTTATTATGCCATCAAACTGGACGTGTCCTTTTGAGGTGGTTGGCGCCATCCACCTCTTAGGGGTTACAGACGTAAAACATGTATGTATGGTAGATTACCCATTAAGAGTCTCCATGACTCTGTAAATTGGTTGATAGGTAGACTCTGTAATTTTTATAATGTTTAAGGAAAGTATTGAATTGAAATTAAGATCCCTACTTACAAAAAAATTAATAATTAGTGAAGTTAGAGTAGTCTTCATTAAAACTGATCGTTAGGTTATCAGAAAGAAAATAAATTTATCTCACACCACTTTGATACTTACCTAGTTTTGTTCCATTATACAGCAAAACAGCGGGGAGAGTAAGACTTAACAATTTTCGACTTTTCCTCAGTTACGAGTGTTTCGCGGAGTTTATAGGGAACTTTTCGATGCGCTAGTGAAATATTCAACTAGTTAGAAAACCGCAACAAACTCCGCGGACACAGAGGAATCGATAACGAACTCAACAATACTTTAGTCAATATTAAATGATAAAAAAAACCAAGGTTTGTTTTGATTTGCCGAGTGGTTCCCGGCCCTTTAGAATCATAATTTTTCCGTGGAGGTCGTTATGCGACTAGCCAATAAACTGAGAGGATTGTTTTTGTAGGCAATGGTATAGCAACCTGTCACTATTTGAATTTCAATCCATCATAAGGCCATACTGCTGAAAGTGGCCTTTCAGTCTTTTTAAGCCTGTTGGCTCTGTCTACCTCACGAAGGTTAAAAACTTAAAATATTTGGTTGTGTGATTGTGATATATAATTTCGTTTTATCGAGAATTACCTACAATTAAATTGGGTTTATTTTTCAAGAATGTTATTCAATTAAATTCAATATAGCCATGGTAAGTACATAAAATTAGTCGTTTATTGCAAATACTGTGCGCATGGTATGGTAAGCGAATTTTTCCAGTATCGTGTTACATAATAAAAGCTTATATAAAAAATACATTATTCTCTCAAAGTTATTATACCGTTATTTATTTTTGATAAAATCTTTGTTACAATTTCTGATCTGAATACCATAAACTGTCGTGTTGACTCTGTCATGACTGCAATGAAAATTATTCTCCCAATACAATGTATCGGGAGTCGGAATCTTCTTTTTGATTTGAATTGGCATGGGCACACACAATAAGGACAAAGGTTTTTGCTTGAAAATTGGTGGACAAAGAACTAAATTGTCGGCTCTGCCTCGGTAAATCCCGTTGGACTTAAATTACACCTGGCACGGCCAGACTTTAAATAGAAAAGGACAGTCTTTTGTCAAAGACATAAAGTTGTGTCTTTTTACTAGTTTTTAAATTGAACCTTGATCAATAAAAAATATTAAGTTGAAAATGTCAAAATCATGACGAACGAGAATATTTGATGTACAGTGGGTAACATAGAAATGTGTACCATCTTTTGTACATCTACAATACTATGGTGGCTCACTATACATACGTGACGGTTCGGAGTGAAATATGGCCTAACTGCTTCTTCGAAATATTTGAAATATAAATGGGCAGAAGAATCATTAACAAACAAGGCTTCTTTTAAAATAACACAAGTCGCTCTTTTAATTTGGCTGCTTACATGACAGATTGTGGTCAGTTTTCTAATTCTTACTGCCGTTATTCTATACCGTTGCCGTATGCTGTATGCGGTTTTACTTTGGTTAAAAATTAAAAAGTGGTATTTAACTCACAAGATTTTATTATTACAGAGTTCAGGACAAATGATGCGTTATTTTTTTTTGTATATTTAGTGCCACGGTCTCCCATGGAAATTCTCCGGGAGTTCATACTGCCATTCTTCTAGATCTGTTTCTGTAGTCTTCTTGCCAGTGAGACTAAGAGAAAAGTAAAAGGTGTAAGGAAACCAATCAGTCTCGAAGTAAACAGATATGTTGTAGCCCCCGACTCCAACGATCTTTGGTCTGTAGAACCTATTGGGAAGCAGCAATTTTACGCATACTATCGTTGTGTATATTCCGGCAGATACCTAAAAAAAATACAAATTATTACAAGGTACCGATAATATAAGGTTACATACATACATACATAAAATCACGCCTCTTTCCCGGAGGGGTAGGCAGAGACTACCTCTTTCCACTTGCCACGATCTCTGCATATATAAGGTTAATATAATATAAGGTTATTTTGGTAAATTATTTATTTTTAAATCATAAAAAGTTTAGGTATTGCTTACGTTTTTAACCAACTTCAAAGAAGGAGAAGGTTCTTAATTTAACCAAATTTTTACCGGGTGAAGTCGCGTGTAGCAGATGATGAAAACTTACTTAAGTAAGTGACTCAAATTGTTTTATTTTGGATGTATGATCTACCTTAAAAAATACAAGAAAAAACGCAGTACTAATATGTTTGGTCTTGGGCGATAGATCCATACATCTATACATATAATAAAACAGTAAAAATATTTTGTCTGTACATTTAGTATTTTTGATTGAAATGGATAGAGGGACACTTAGAATGAATAATAGTAAGCAAAAAATTTTATACAATTTTTTGTCTGTCTGTCATTATGTATGATCACGCTTATCTCCGAAAGTACTGCACCGATTTACTTAAAATTTTCACCAATTGCTTTGTTTAAACTCAGAAAAACATTTAAAGTTTGTTTCATAAAAATCGGTTCACTAAAAAAAGTTATCGACATTTGAATGAACTCAAGGCATGAGTTTGCCTGCAAATAAGTTACGAAATTTAAAATACAAAGTCATTTATCATTGTACGACAGCATTATACCTTTAACATACCTTTAACATATAAATATAACTGAAAATCAGTTCGATAATATCCTGGTTTTGCCGCACATAACATGCGTAATTCTCACGTAAAAAGATTTTTGGTTTGTTAGTCTACTTTAATTTCGACACCACCGCACCGGCCTTGATGGTCCAGTGGTTGGCGCGTGACACTGTGAAGTTGGCAGTCCATGTTCGGGTCTCAACAAAAACAAGATATGTTTTTTATTAAAACAATTTTTTTTGTGTTGTTTGAGTATTTTATTTAAAAAAAAAACTGAAAATCAAAAATAATTTACTCGGTAAGGTCACATATTTAAGTTAATATTTCATATGATTAGTATATTTTTTATTTCACATTATTGTAGATTCAACTCGAAATTAACGCGGACGAAGTCGGGCAAAAGCTAGTGTAAAATTAAATTTCTTTCTATTTCAGGTTGTTGTTCAGATGTGAAAGGGTAAGAGCCAGAATTTCGGTTTCATAAAAAGTATAGTTTACATGTAACAGCATGAATATGGATTGTAAGTCAGCGTCTCTTACCTCCAACCTAACAATCATTTTGCCCGGTGGATCAGCATTTACTTCGAACCTTTCCACGTAGAATGTGTGGTGTCTCCGTTGTTTTTTAACACTTTGAAAGCATGTTTTTCCAGATACGAAGTACCTGGCACTCCAGTCCTCCCGTTGTGGTCTTCTCTTTCTCAAGTAACCACCTTTTTTGACAGTCAGCCCTGAAATTCGTTTTAAAATAATCAAGATTTGAATCAAATCTTAATTTTATGTTAGTACTTTCTTGTTATCTTTGTGTATTCATAGTTGCATCTTAAACGGCAACACTTTAGGGCCCATCAATCTCGATGATTTGCTGAGGTAACTGTAACAAAGTGACTGCCGACAGCACTCTTAACAAACACTAAACTAGAAACCAGAATCACTTTTCACGCCAGATGGTTAAAAACTACTCACCAGTACCGTCAGAAGCCAATTTGAAATTATGTGGATACGGTTTTGGCAGTAAGTGCGCTGTGATAACGTTGGTTATCCACGAGACATACGGGTAAACATCTATATATAGAGGTGGTTCCTTATTGAGTCGACGCCTCATGGTCCGCCGAGTGCAAGTGCCGCCACCTGCTGCTATACCTGGAATTTAAATTCGTTTTTACATACATAGTATTTAGTCTTTCTTTAGAGATCTTGGATGTGACTTCAACTTGCCACTATTCAAGAGGTACCTATACTTATATTTGCTTTATCCACAGACATCATTGTTTCCAGGTTTAGAATACTTTTGAAGTCGTCGCGTTTTTTAATGATATAGCGTTTTTTAATGATCTCGACAGTACAGACAGTTGAAGTATAGTAGTTAGGAGTTGAAAGAAAATTCTTACGAAGTTATACGTACATGTGAGGCTATTAGGTTGACCTGATAATCTATATATATAAAACTCTTCCGTTACTGTCACTGACAGTCACTGACTGACAGACAACGCACAGTCGAAACTACTGGTCGTAGACAGCTGAAATTTGGAATGTAGGTTCCTTGGGATATGTAGGGGAGCACTAAGAAAGGATTTTTGGAAATTCAACCCCCAAGGGGGGGAAAAGGGGTAAAAACGTTTCTATGAAAAATCTTATTCCTTGGGTTTATAAACTTGAAACTTGGCATGAACACGTACATAGGCAAGTAAATATGTTTGACATTATAAGTTTTTTCAAACTACCCTCCAATCGTGATTTAGGGGGTGCGATTGGGTGACTGATTTATTAACGCACAGCCGAAACCGCTCGGTATAGGAGTCTGAGATTTTGAACAGAGGTTCCTTTAGTAACATAATTAGTAACATAAGTGAGCACTAAGAAGGGATTTTTGAAATGTCAACCCCCAAGGGGGGGAAACGGGATAAACTGAGCCGGGGCTGCGGGAAAGTTCTAACGAGATACCGTGGCCCCGGAACGCAAAGGGCAACTGAAGGAACGAGGTGGGTTTTAGTCAGTAAAAGTCTGACACTCCCTTCCGTTCCACCCAGAGCGGGAGAGGTCATTTGATGATTTCCCATCCTTAAAAAAAAAGACTTTGTATGACAACTTTCAGTCGTCTCTTTAACATACATAATAACATACATAATTATGTACATACATGCATAACATTAATAACATCACGCCTTTAAATCCCTATTTTGTGTTAACACTACCCATACAAACAGCTAAAAGGAAACAAGTGAAGAGACGAAATTTGTCCGCATCCATTTTCACCTAAATTCTTAACGTTAATGAGATTTACTTTTTATTATCAGGTCAACCTAATAGCCTCACATGTACGTATAACTTCGTAAGAATTTTCTTTCAACTCCTAACTTCTATACTTCAACTGTCTGTACTGTCGAGATCATTAAAAAACGCTATATATAACCGAATTACACGTGGGCGAAGCCGCGGGCGGAAAGCTAGTAAAAAGTAAATCTCATTAACGTTAAGAATTTAGGTGAAAATGGATGCGGACAAATTTCGTACCTGTATGTATGGGTAGTGTTAACACAAAATAGGGATTTAAAGGCGTGATGTTATTAATGCTATGCATGTATGTACATAATTATGTATGTTATTATGTATGTTAAAGAGACGACTGAAAGTTGTCATACAAAGTCTTTTTTTTTAAGGATGGGAAATCATCAAATGACCTCTCCCGCTCTGGGTGGAACGGAAGGGAGTGTCAGACTTTTACTGACTAAAACCCACCTCGTTCCTTCAGTTGCCCTTTGCGTTCCGGGGCCACGGTATCTCGTTAGAACTTTCCCGCAGCCCCGGCTCAGTTTATCCCGTTTCCCCCCCTTGGGGGTTGACATTTCAAAAATCCCTTCTTAGTGCTCACTTATGTTACTAATTATGTTACTAAAGGAACCTCTGTTCAAAATCTCAGACTCCTATACCGAGCGGTTTCGGCTGTGCGTTAATAAATCAGTCACCCAATCGCACCCCCTAAATCACGATTGGAGGGTAGTTTGAAAAAACTTATAATGTCAAACATATTTACTTGCCTATGTACGTGTTCATGCCAAGTTTCAAGTTTATAAACCCAAGGAATAAGATTTTTCATAGAAACGTTTTTACCCCTTTTCCCCCCCTTGGGGGTTGAATTTCCAAAAATCCTTTCTTAGTGCTCCCCTACATATCCCAAGGAACCTACATTCCAAATTTCAGCTGTCTACGACCAGTAGTTTCGACTGTGCGTTGTCTGTCAGTCAGTCACTCAGTAACGGAAGAGTTTTATATATATAGATAAATACTTATATAGATAATCATCCAAAACCCAGGCCAATCAGAAAAAGTTCATTTCTCATCATGCCCTGGCCGGAATTCGAACCCGGGACCTCCGGTGTCACAGACAAGCGTACTACCGCTGCGCCACACAGGCCGTCATTGCTGATGCTGAATAACAGCTATAAATGTCTCTTTCTTCAATTGTTACTTAGAAATATTCCTTATAAATGAAAACTTTTTTGAACCTATAATTTCGAAGGTGCCATCAGCAGAGTGGCTGACGATGGGGGCTCCGGGCCGTACCCCGCACCCAGAGCTGCAGAGAACATGGGTCACACCCTCGCTGCCAAGTCTCTGGAAATTAACCAATCAATATAATATCATCAACTAGGTATTATAAGACAGTAGAAAAAGTGTGTTCGTAATAATCCGTTCTGCTAACGTCGACTAAAAAATCTTATAACTAAAATTGGAACGTAAACGATTATTCAATCGATACCAACTGCATTTAATTTAGTATTATGGATAAAAAACCACTTGGAATAGGTAAATTTATTAAACTCCTGTCATGAACTTCAAAATTCCTAGAGCACTATAACAAGGCTTACGTTTTGGCTATTTGTATTTATAAAATAAGAAATAAAATACTTTACCGATTTTATTCTGTGCTTCTTACATTCTTTATGAGTATAAAGTCGCAAAGTTTTCTTTGCCATTTTCTCGGAATCAAAATCTCTCGGTACAGCTGTAAGAAAATTTATATATTTTATTTTTTATGACGGACTACTGTTACGTTACTATTATGTTCCTTGCTTGTTATAGGAAGAAACCCGTAGAATGATAGTCCACCGGATGAGCTAGTAATAATTTTTGAGGATTTAGTTAGTATTTTTTACTCTAAGATGAGTATGTAATTTTTACAATGTTATTCGATATTGAATAAAAGATAATAATAACTTTAACGTTTTCTCAACAATAACGTTTAAATATACCTACTACTCAAATAATCCACCATAAAAACAACTCTGGTATTTTTTTTTCTTTCCCGTTCAATAATCGTTGGTAGACATATTGGCACCATATAGTCTAAAAAAAAACATAATTTAATGTACCGTTTCAGTTCCAGTTCATCAAAATCATTTGTATTCACATTGATATTTATATCACCTCCTCGATGTGCTTCATTGTATGAAGTTACATTTAGTTGCATTAATCATTATTATCTGCCTAATTAATTATTATTGAGGTAATAATACAATTATACATACTTGATTTAATGGGTCGAAGGAGTTTAACAAGGGCAAGACTATTTCCTACACCAAACCTGAAACAATTTTTTCGGTCGGTCAAATTTGAACTATCGTTTAATCGTTAATCGTTTCACCTCCTTTCATAGTTTGCTTCATGCAGCCAACAGTAAGATGAGCTTAAGTTAAGTCTATATCGGTTATCACGAGAACTAGCAACTCAGCTGGCAGGTCATGAAATTGTCAATCTGTTCAAACATAACCCCGAGTTCAAAGCTGGATTACTCGCCGCTCGCTCGCTCGCTCGCGGTGTGAACTGCATTGCTCCATTGCATTCTCGTTCGCTTTGCTTGACTGTCAACTTGCTCGCTCGTCGACGGTGTAGCCTGTTCTTTATTCATAGATACCTTGAGAACTCCGGATGCGGTAGTATAGTAGTGTAAGGCATTTCGATGTATGCGCGCTGACATTGCATTCCAATCTTGATTTGCTGCTTCGAGAGGTCACAGTCGCTTTCTTCTTGCTCGTAATCACCAAATATGACATTTCCACTGTTAAGAAAATATACGTTCGTAAGAATATATACTAACGGCAGTGTTAATCTTTATTATTTAATAACACCAGCAGGTGTTACGGGATTTAAAGTGTAACCCAAAATATATAATTTAAATTTATATTTTTTATTTGTAAAGATTGCAATGAAAAACAAACTTATTTTTGTGGGTCAATTTCTAGTCGCGATTAATATTGCAAATTATACGATTGTCTTAACTTTTTTTCTCTCTTTCTTAAGAGGACAAAACAGAGACAAACAGCAGAAAAATTCTACTATCAGAGGCAACCACCCATTCTTACTCTTTATTATAATGGCTGGTTGATTAAGGCAGAAAGCCATTCTTCCATAGTCAACCTCAATATGGCCTATTAAGTAAAACTTCAAAAACGATTGTACTTACAGCTTATAGTTCTTTGGCAGATGCAGCATGTCGGTGGCAGTGCCCAGAACGAACTCTTTTTGGACTAACACTACCCTTGGCGCTTTGCTGTGGTGAGGAAGACCCGTGGTCGCTTTAAAAAGAATATTTGTAACAGTTGTAACATTACACTTTTTCGTGTGTATGGTATTTTTGTATACCGTGAAGGCTTTATTTTATTTATTCCATACTTTGATGAAAAATCCATCTTAGAACACCTTTCTATACTTTTATATTTTGTAGTACTAACAAATCTATTTGCTTTATTTTTTATGATATTACGGTAAAAAGATACAACGACTAGTTCCTTATGAGTAACTAGACAACAACAACACCGTAGGAATTATCACGAACAAAAGTAACTCTTTCTTGTTCTTAAAAATCCTACGGTACTGAAGGTCCGGGCAAAAAAAGAATATTCGAATTTTATACAGTTTATACTTACTGTGTACGTATTGGACAAAGCCTAACCACTTGAAGGAGTGGATCTTAACGATTCCATCAACGGGTTTTAGGGTGAAGTCCACATGGCACATGGCTAAATCTTGTATTAAACCCAATACTAGGTAAACTAAAGAAAAAATGGTAATTATAAGTAATAGTAGGTATATTGCATTCAATCCATTGTAGGTTATTACTAACAGTTTTTTTTTTGTTCATAATACTACATCTTTACCTTAGTAACCTCATGTTTGAATAAACTATTTAGGTGCTTTTTAGACTGCTTAAATTTAAGATTATTTATTTTTGGAAAATGAAAAAATTGTTCAAGATAATAAATGGCATGATTTTAAATAATTCAACACATACCTGAGGAGCTGGACAAAATGATAATAAGAAGGAATACGTATAACCTCATCGTCGTCAATTTACAAACTGATATTTATGTCTAATGTTTGTGTGATTCAGTACAATTCTTCAAACGGATGTTTAGGTATAGCTGATGCATCCTATGACGAAAAAATGCGAAGCTGTGAATAATGATTACTTTCTTTCACAAATGAATCGATTGTTTCTCAATAATGCCTCTTATATATCTGCAGGTGAGCCGTACACGTATTTTAGAATTGTTCCCTCCAAGTCATATTCGAAATCTTGGTATAACTAAAAGATTATCAGATTCTTTTTAAAGTTTCGCCTAATAGTTTTTTTCACTGATATACATAAATTAATAAATTAGATTTTCTATTAGAGTATCCACTTAATTATGAATTTTGGAGACGGTATTGATTGATTCTCAGGAAATAAAAAGTGCATTTTTTATTTCAGTAGGTGTATTAAAAGTAGATGTTCCATTACATCATAAAAATAAGTTTTTATAAGATCTCTTAAAGGTACACAATTATATTTATGCAAATTATTTTTTCTTTCATCCTTTCCTATTTCTTCCTTTTGACACTATTTCCCAATTTTATATCAGAAAATTGCAAAAATAATACAAATGAGAATCATATATGTAGTTTTTTAAGGTTACTTTGGCAAATTTTCGTGTAAAAGAACAAAATTCTCTTCTCATTATTTTTTACGATAATCCAGAAAATAAGTCAGTGTGTTTCACGCTAAGCCCTCGATGTATCAGCGTGCCTATCATCCATAATACACCGGCGACAGGTTGAGCCTCACCTCTAGGGAAATCAAAGAAGGCGAGCATTTCACTTCTTCAAAATCAACCAGATTATATCCAACATTTCGAATGAAATTACCTGGATAGGATAAACTTACATTACTTAATTTTTGTTATAAGTTATATGTGCTCTATTCCTGGTACTAAGAATAGGACCACTCGATATTCTTCCCATAGATGTCGTAAGAGGAGACTAAGGGAACGGCTAATTAACTTGCGATTCTTCTTGTGTGCGATTGGCTAGAGGCCTTTCAGTCTTCTCAAAACTGTTGGCTCTGTCTAACAATTCAACATGCTATGCTAATTTAATTGCACCAAAGCACGGGTAGGACGATTTTACAATACTAACTTGTAATAAAATATAAAAGGCAGCAACCTTACTGCAATCTTCTTCAGTCAAAAATGTAAATTAATTCATGTATGTTATTTATATAGGAGCAACGATGTTTTTTTTTCTAAATATGTATTAACCATAGAATATGGAATCATTATATTTTTATGATGCAAACAGTGGCACCTGCCACATTTGATTTATTTACAGCGGTTTTCCCAGGAGACGATGGAGTGTAATGGAGAGAATTTAGGTCAAGAACAGCGTGAATTTTTTTCTTACGTTAAAGCATTTTGCGTATCATCCTTGGTGTTTCAAACAATTTGTTTTATTTTGTATGTGTGCCTATTATATATTACAATCAATTCTATTATACAATATCTAAATAACTTAAATTTCGTATGCAATGTTACCGATCGATTTAATATAGATGCAATATCTATGTACTCGTATGTACCTCACATTTCTATTATAAAAATATAATAGAATATAAATATAATAAAATAAGTAGAATAGAATAGTTTTTTTTTTAATTGGATACAAGGTATCACTTATTTACGTCACATTACTTAAATCTAATTATAACTCCTTTACAAGTTTTATAAATGGAAAACCTCACGCATTTCTTTTTAAGAAGCTTATTTTAGCCGACTCTAAAAAGGCGTAAGTTCTTAATTTTACATACATACATACATACATAAAATCACGCCTCTTTCCCGGAGGGGTAGGCAGAGACTACCTCTTTCCACTTGCCACGATCTCTGCATACTTCTTTCGCTTCGTCCACATTCATAACTCTCTTCATACAAGCTCGGCGGTTTCGGGTACTTTTGACCTGACCCTTTACCAGGACGTCCTTAATTTGATCAAGATACGTTCGTCTAGGTCTTCCTACTCCGACCTTTCCCTCCACACTCTCCTTGTATATCTGCTTAGTCAACCTGCTTTCATTCATCCTCTCCACATGACCGAACCATCTTAACATACCCTTTTCTATTCCTGTAACTACATCTTCTTTCACATCACAACATTCCCTTATCACGCTGTTCCTTATCCTGTCACTCAATTTCACACCCATCATACTCCTTAACGCTCTCATTTCCACTGCATTTATTCTGCTTTCATGCTTCTTTTGCCATACCCAACTTTCACTCCCATACATTAATGTCGGGACCAACACGCCCCTGTGCACAGCCAGTCGAGCCTTTTTGGATAGTTTCTGACTGCTCATAAAGGCATGCAAAGCTCCATTCACCATGTTCCCCGCGTTCACTCTCCTTTCAATATCACTATCATACTTGCCATCTGATGTAAACTTTGATCCTAGATATACAAACTCTTTCACTTGCTCCACTTTTTCTCCTCCAATCAAAATATTACATGCTGTCATTTCTTTCTCCATTTCAAAAACCAGTGTTTTAGTTTTACTTACGTTCACTTTCATTCCTTTCTCTTTTAAAGCTTCATGCATACAGTTTACCATCTCCTGTAACTCCTCCGCTGATGACGCCAGTATAACCTGATCGTCGGCATAGAGCAGACATTTGACGAGTAACTCATTCATCCTTAATCCACTTTTAGACTCTTTCAAATCTGTCAAACAGCTATCCATAAATAGGTTGAACAGCCACGGTGACGCATCCTTGCCTAACGCCTTTCTCAACCTTAAACCACTCAGTGTGCGCTCCGTTTATCCTGACACAAGCACTCGAATCCTCATATAAGGATTTCAGTGCTCGTATTAAGAGACTGCTCACCCCATGCATAGAAAGTGCTGACCACAATTCATTCCTCTCAACTCTGTCATAGGCCTTTTCCAGATCTACGAATGTGCAATAGACTTTTTGACTCTTGGCCAAAAACTTTTCGGCTATGCACCGCAAGGAAAAGACCTGATCAGTACATCCCATTCCCTTTCGAAATCCCGCTTGAGCATCCCATATTTTGTCATCAGTTTCATTCCTGACTCTATTAATCAATACCTTAGCATACAATTTGCCGACGACGCTAAGCAGGCTTATACCACGATAATTTTTGCAGTCCAGCTGTGACCCTTTTCCTTTGTAAAGTGGCACGATAACAGCCTTACACCAATCTTTTGGTACTCGGCCGCTTCTCCAACACAAATTGAAAAGGCAGTACAACTGACTAGCTACTACGCCTTTTCCTGCTTTAAGCATCTCGACCGACACTCTATCACACCCAGCAGCCTTTCCCGCTTTCATACTCTTAAGTGCTTCCACAATTTCGAACATTTCAATTTCGCCTTCCATCTCATTCTCTTTTTCTTCGCTATAGCAGAAATCTTTCTTATTTCCTTCCTTTTTTTCAAATAAACTTTCAAAATAGTCCTTCCATATCTTTAGTACACATTCTTCTCCTTTCACAACGCTACCATCCTGGCATCTGATCCTAGTCAGCTCTCTGGTTATAGTATTTCCTCGGGCTGACCTTACGGATTTCCAGAATACTTTCAGATTTGACTGAAAGTCTTCTGATAGCCTTTTATCAAAATCCTCTTTATACTCTTCTTTCTTTCTAATCACAGCTTTCTTAACCAAATCTTTCATTTTCTTATATTCCTTACGTGCTTCATTCACATCTTCATCTATAACCTCTTGCATTCTTAAGTTAGCTTTTGCTGCTAACAAATCCAGCCATGCTTTCTTCTTTAATCGCACAAGTTCTTGCACATCTTTACTCATCCACGCATTTTTGTGATTTTTTCCTTTCCTTCTTCTACTTACACCACACACTTCAACAGCTACTTTCACAATTCTTTCTTTAAATTCCTTCCATCCATCTTCAATATCGCTCATTTCCTCTAAATCTTCAAATTCATCCTTCAGTCTATTAATATACTTCTTACCTACATCCATATCTTGCAAATTTTCTACTTTTACTCTTTCCAAAGCGCTGGTTTGCTCCCTTACCCTGTGCCGCCAGCGATTGAAGATACCCCTTATCCGGGATATCACCAGTAAATGGTCCGAGTCAATGCCAGCACCGCGATATGCACGGGTATCCAGCACTTTGTTCTTCAATCTTTCATCTACAATCACAAAGTCTATCATACTTTTTAAAATACCTTCCACTCTTGTGTAGGTGTGGATCTCTTTATGTTGAAACATTGAGTTCGACACAAAAAGATCCCACTCTAGACAAATTTCTAATACACTTCTTCCATTATCATTCACCTTTTCGTCACCAAACGCACCAAGCACCTTTTCATATCCATCACGCTTTACACCCACCCATCCATTAAAATCACCTAACATAATAATCTTCTCATTTGGCTTGGTAACTTTCAATACTTCTCTTACACTATTCCAGAACTCCTCGTTTAATTTCGTTCTTAATTTTTCAGGATCTTTTTAATTACTTATGTTCATCGATTATACAACTCTCTGGACAACTTGTGGACCGATTAATTATTATTAAAGTTTTAATAATATGACGGTATACTATTTATTTTTTTACTAGCGTCCCGCCCCGGCTTCGCACGGGTGCAAAATTCAGAAAAAATTATACATAAAAACCTTCCTCTTGAATCACTCTACCTGTTAAAAAAACCGCATCAAAATCCGTTGCGTAATTTTAAAGATTTAAGCATACAGACAAACAGACTAAAATAGCGACTTTGTTTTATACTATGTAGTGATGTACATCAAGGAAAAAATACGACAAGAAATTAGTCTACGGAGAAGTTCAGTACAAGGGCACCATTTATTTCTAGACAAGACTAGATATTTATTACTAGAGAATTTTTTTTTCAGTAGGCTGGTGGTTCTATACTATGTACATGTGCTATTTACTCGTTTGAATTTGTCATTTTATTACTACGCTTTTATTATTAACAAGTCGACGACGAAGAGAGAAGTCACAAAATAGACCTCTTTAATATTGGAGTTGTCTTTTAACTTTCTTCCTACTTAAAAAGGGTTGTTTGAACTGAATTTTGCTCTGAAAGATTATAAACTCTGGGCACTAAGAGATTTGTTGAACTTTGTATTACGTTGAGTTTGTTTAAATGTAGGCACAGTATATAGCTTAGTAAAACTCTTGGCTAGTTTTAATTAATACAGTTCTCGTCTTTTTAGTCCTTTAAGATCAATTTTGTTACCATATATCTTAACTTAACTTAATTTAACTTTTATAAATTTATCCCTGTATATTACGCATTGTTTCATTTTGTGTCAATAATAATCACGTATTCTTTATTCGTTCAGATAGGTAACTTCTTTAACATTTAAAGTTATATCAATAAATACTCTACTCTCAAATATTTCTGACCCTTGGATGAAAGTTTTCCATTTCACATACTGCGAGGATCACGTTCACGCTTCTTCAACTTGCTATACTTACTACATTTCCAAGACATTTCGCTTGAGCGCTTTTCTTTTGCAAATTGTGTGGATCGGAATACCATGTTTGAGATACGACGGATGTTTTGCCAATAGGATGAATGGTCTAAAGGTGCCTTTTCACCAAATGTTCGATAATGTTGCTATGGGCGCGTATGGGTGCCTTTGATATTCCAACCAATATTTTTTTTTTTTCATATGAATGAATATGTGTTGTGAATGTAGGTACGCTGTAAAGTAGTTATATAGGTTAGACTTACCTTTACATATAAAGCTCTTACCAAGCTTGCATTAAGAGACAAATTAATGTGGATGAAGAGAAAGAAGTATGCAGGAATCTTGACAAGTGGAAAGATGTCTCTGCCTGTCCCTCAGGGATGAATGCATGATTTTATGTATGTAGTTACTGAGTGACTTGAAATTTGGCATGTGGGTTCCTTAAGTGGTTAGAGAGAATTTCCTGAAATTTCCATGGACACGGGAATCAACGGAATGTTTCGCTATACGCGGGCGTCCTCGCGGGAGTTTGTAATATATAGTTTTCATAACACTATTCTCTCAGTGGTATTGTTTGAGACCCGCTTATCATCAGAGATAAATGATATGGTAGGTCCGCAATACTGTGGACAAACCCTGTTTACTGGCGAAATTCTTTTAGCTGCAGATCTCCCACTGTACTGCCTATGTCTGAAAGCGCATCTCACCTACTTTTGTAGCATATCTTACTCACTTCATTAAAAGGAATCAGTGGAAATTGTCAAATATATATGTAGTATGAAGCTTAGTTTTAACATCTCAGGTGGAAAAGTACCCTTAAGCTTTATGTTTGCCTTTGGGTATCAGGTCGCATGAGAAAAATGGTAAAACATTTAAAGTATAAGTATAATATTTTTTAAATATCGGTATAGATATAGATATAAACCTCCCTCAGAAAACCCTGTTTCCTACATTTCAAACAGGAACAAAATCTGTCTTTCCGAGAATAGCGCATATATACCTATAGACAGAGAAAATAAGACTTTATATGTAGTGATAGGGATGATTAGTGAAGTGTTCAAACTTCACCAAAATTTCTATATTCATATAAAATCTTTTCACAATGTTTATGTTTATTTATGATTTTCGTTTTTCTGCTTAGTTTTTCCGTATTTGCTTTTTTTAAAGGGATCTATTCAAAATTCAATGTAAGCACACGTATATTGTAAGTAGGTTTTACTATCAACGTGTGCATTCGGTAACAGACTCGGTTCGGACTAACGAGCTGCAACCAACACCAATTTATCAGACGGTAAATTATTAAAAACATACATATAATCACGTCTATATCCTTTGCAGGGTAGACAGAGCCAACAGTCTTGGAAAGACTGATAGGCCACGTTCAGCTGTTTGGCTTGGTAATAGAATTGAGATTCAAAAACAATTATTAAAAAAATTACGACAAATTGCAAATCTATTTAAACTAAAATCCTTATAATAGCTTAATTAGTCGTTAGTATATCAAATTAAACAACTTTTGCTATGTGGCCAACAAAAAATTGTGAAAATAAAAGCTGTTTCATATACGCATTTCGGTTACTTGTGCTTGCACCTTTTGTATGAAGGAGGCAGTTGTTATTTTTTCTAATTTCGAGTTTGATCGCATAGTAAAAGTTGTTCAGTTTTATGAACTGGTTAAACTATTAAGAGGTTTTAGTTAATAAAAAAAACAGTGTACATCTCTTTCGTTACTGACATCCCAAACCACTGTGTTTAGAAATTTTAAATTTGTGGGGTCTCTTATACCTACCCTAAAAGGATTTCTTAAAATCCCCAAAGGAGCAAAATTTTGGTTGTACGCGCGGGTGGAGCTGCGCGTGTCTTCCACTTAACTATAAAGATGTTGAAAATTTTATAATATTCGCTAGCTACTGCCTACAGATCCGGCTCGAAGGAACACTTTTGTTTAGTCAACATATTACAAAAATGGAACTTTATGGCAAAAGTGATGATTGAATAAATATACGTACCTACATATAAAACTGAGAAATATATTAATAAAAACAGCTCGGTGGATCCGGTAACGCCATAAAACCAGAGGTTAATAAACAAAGGCTCCCAGAAGAAGGGAACCTAATATGTATCACATGGCGACTGTATTTTAATGTGACCACAGCCCGTCCCCAATTTTATACGACCATTTATTACAACGTGTGTAGGTACCATATGTTTCTAAAGTCTAAACTTGCCAGAATTTATTTCTGCCACATTTGTCACTATTGATCTGGGAGATATATTTAAGAGATAAAGATATAATTATCTCAAGGAGGTTATGAGGTGGTAATCTAGGATTAATGCTAAAAAATACGCAATGCTATTAATGTAATTTCGAAGGTCTTTAATATAATGGTTGATCTACAGTTAGGTACATCTTTGCATGTAATGTATCTTGGCATGTAAATCAGCCCAAAAAAAGGAAGTTTAGAAAAGAGTAATAGACACGAAACACGTGTCTTTAAAAGCACAATGCACAAAATCGAAAAATGTTATGTAAGTCGGAAAAAATTATAATCTACCTGACTTCAATTAATCGCCAAACTGAATTACTTACCTGACATTAATATTACTTGTACACTTAAGAAAATGAAATTTGAGCAAAAATCTACATTCTTTCGAAAATTACATGACACTGCAACTTTGAGTAATTACTTATTTATTCTCATAAGCTCCAATGTAAGTTCTTACTACGAAAATTGCAACTGAATAATAGCAAAACGGACGTGTTAAAACCACAATTAATCAATTCCTGATAGGATTTGGTGGCAATGCGTATAAATTACTAATATTCATATTCAACGATACACATGAGCAATTAACTATTAAATCTGGGAGGTATTAACGGATATTGGACAATGAATTAATTAAACGCACTCCAACGCGCTACGGCTTAATTCCTGACGTAACATTATATTAATTATATTTTATTATTTAAGTTTGACATGATATCAATTTCATCTTGCAGTAATGAAGTATTTAAAAAAGCGGTAAAAATCCGAACCCATTATTTGCAGCGAAAGTTCATTATTTGCAGCAAAATAGACGTAACAATTTTCTGAAGAAGTAATGACTTTATTGATGATGCCTTGACAATTTTTATTATTTGTGAAGATTATATTTTGCGTTTTTGATGACAAAAACTAATTAATTAATGTCATGTTATTATGTTTCCATTTCTCTCATTTTTGCGTGTTTCAAGTTGCGTCCTCCGCCACTTCGCTTGGCGAGTCTGGATTTCGCTCTCCGTCATCTTTGTTTCAACTTTGTCTATACTAAACATTAATTTTGTTGGATTTAATAAAAAAACATAAATTGGCTACATGCTTCGTCAAAGGCATATGGAAATTCTTTAGCAATATGCTTCGTTAAAAAGATTCAGTTTTATATATAAAACTAGTTTCATAAAAATAACAGAAACTAGCCCTTAAAATGTTTGGCAAAAATTAAACTGTTTAATTAATAACTAGCGACCCGCGCGGCTTCTCACGGGTTGCATTATACTTAAATAAAAACCTTTCTCAGAGAACCCTGTTTCCAACATTTCCAATTTGAGCACAATCCGTCCGTCCACAACTTTCCCAGATCAGCGCATACATACGGACTGAGAAAATAAGGGGAATTTATAATATGTACTGATAGTGAAGTGATGATAGTGATTGTTTTAAAAAGTGCAGGGCGACATGTCAGATTCGTTTTACTAAGACTGACGATGAGCAGACAGGCTTTCCTAATCTAAAAACAAAAAATATGTGTTATTTTATTTTTTGCATTTAAAGTTTTCCGTTTTGGGACGGTAGAACTCGTTTCACTCGTATAATAATAAACTGCTTTATATTGGTACTACATGTATGATATAGTTTGAAAAGATAAAATAGGTTAAAATATATTTCTAGGATAAATTAAATACATTATTAATATTAAAATCAACCCCAATTCACAGATCCTTGATCTTGCAGATTATTCCGATGAAGCTGTGAGAGTTTGAGGGATTTGCGATTATGTTATAAGGTGGTGGTTTTCAGATGAATACAGCGATGTAGTTGCTATCCAACATAACACTTTTGAAATTGGTCGGGTTATCAGGGGTCTTATCTCATAGTTGCGTGGTGGCAGTGCGTAACGACAGGACCACGCCCCCACGTCTTCTCTTCCAGCTATAGACGATTGGTAAGATGCGCGCGCATTCCTATTCCTGGATAAGGGTCGGGACACATTTCGAAATGATTTTCTTTAAGTTAAGTAACAACTTTATTTTATAAAGCATATTCACTTTTGTTACCTTACCCTAATAAACTGTGTTTGGTTAATTGAAATTTCTATTTCATATACATTTAAATTAAGATTAATAAAAAACATAAAGACAAAACATTTTGTGTCACCTTGTAAACATGTTGTACGTACAATCAATTTATCACTTAGATAACTATCTATTTTTGAAATATGACGTGTATAGCGACGTAAATATGCAATGACGAGGGATATATTCGCATTCGATAATAAAGTATGGGTAAAGGCTTTTGTCTGTTTTGGTTATATATGTATGGAAAGCAATTGACTTACTCATTATAGGAGAGACCCATAAAGTTAATGGTTTTATCTATTAATTTAACTGCCGTTCAGTATGTTCAATTTGAAGTAGCATGTGAGCGCTCCCTAACATTACGTCGACCGTTCGGTGCGTTGGAAAAATCTCTAGCTAGAATCAGCGTCGCAGCGCCACGGTTCGGTCGCCGAAACTAAACGTACGTCACGCTTGCGCGACTGCTGCCATCTAGCGGCAGTGATGACGTAACTCGCTGCTTCGCACCTGCCTGCTTCACACATTTCTCTATCGCGCTCGCACCAGTGGCACGTAAAAATAACCTCAAAACCCTGATCGCGGACGACCAATCGCATAAATATTGTCCTTCAATGCAATAATAACAGTGACGTACACTACAATATCAAAAATCGCAGTGATTACAGTGACCTTATGGTGGATTTAATTATCTAGTGCATCAAGATAACAGTGGAATTGACAAAATCAAAAGTTTCAAGAAGACAAATGTTCGTTTTGGTGGGCTGTCATCGGGCAGCCCCCAAATCTAGTGCCAATATGTGGTGGTGTTTGATTTTATGTGTTTTGAACCACAATGTATTTGGAATATCTGCTTCTGACAGCAAATATCAACAGCAAGTAGCCGCAGTTGCTGAAGGTAATAAAAAAGTTAAATATAAAAAAAAAATATGTTTCAAGTTCAAATTTTCTAATCTTTCATATAAAATTAAAATTATTAAGGTAATTATGTTTTATTATTTGATATAATAATGTACACTTTTGGGATCTAAGGAATAATTGGTGCTTATTGTAAATATACCACTGTTAATAACGTTATTGCTGTGAATGATTGTCTTTACTCAATGGCTGTTTTGCTGCAGTTTATTTATGCCAAGAACAAGTTTTGTTACGTATACATGGTAACGCCTAGTTTTAGTAACGAATCACGTTTGTTGTTTACATCGTACACACTGACTCTAGGAAAAATTATCACTGAAGATCTGATAAAGTTGATACTTATGATACCATCCAAAATATCACGCTATTTCGATTGACACTGATAATAATATGTTTGTACAAAACTTACTCATATGTAATTGTTTTGGTACGATTTTGATATGTGTTTAATTATTATTTTTTATATATATTGCAGATATTCCTCGATATGTTTTATTGACAAATTTTGTTAGTGCCTAAAGACAAAATTGGCAGGATAAGTAATTAAGAACCCTCATCACTTTCAGAACATGTCAGCAGAAGATAATGTGTAAAAACATTCTTTATACGTAGTTATCTTCAACATTTTTATAATTTAGAATATATAGATAATTCGTAATTGCCTAAAATTGATTTTTACGCTTTGTCTAAATAGTTAATATAAATAATTGAATCGTAATTACTCCTATCATGTACAAACTACCTAAGTCAATCATAAATTTAGTAATTAGATATCTTTTCGTAAGTAGTATAGATTAACTCAGTAGTTTAACAACGCTTAATTATAATAGCTTAAAAAATTTGATGAAATAGTTCTCTTATCTTATTTTGACTGCAATTTCAGCACATTAAGTTACACATATGGCGGGTCTAGAAATATTACTTTCTTGTGTAACCCTAACCTATGTTTACACAAAAAGGTACCTATTTTAAGTGGGTTTTATATTGACAAATTATTTAACATAAATAATATTATGTTTATAGAAATAAACACAGAATAAACAATAGTCATCAAGCTTATCAAATCTTTGAGGAAAATATGTCGTAGTATAAAAAGAAATGTAGATAGGTTAAATAAATATATCTACGATGAATAATAAAGTTACAACGAATATGTTATATGGAAAATAAATTGTTATAAAATTACATTTATATATTTTACATTACATATGTAGGTACAGTAGTAAATACTATAAAAATATTAACTGAAGGTAGATCATTCCTGCTACAGATTTAATTATCTTTATAAAATAATGCAAGTTATTTATAATTTTTAATACCAAACATTTTTACCTAAAAAACCAATGTTTTATACCGATTTGACGCCAAATTTTGCCACTAAGATGATCGATACATACGCCTCAAATACGTTGCATCGTGCCAAGATACTAAAATAGAAACACAAACACCGAAACTGACTGAAGACTGTATTTTCCTCAATCAGTACAAAGTTCAATATCTGTGGCGAAAAGCCAATTTCAAGTCGTCACTTAGGTTTCACTATTTTTCATTTTTGTGGATATGCACTTCATGTAAGACTTTCAATCAGGCAATTAAATAACTGCTACAAGTGTGCTTAACAAGATAACACCTTAATCTTCTCTTTGTTCGGATTTGTGCGAAACTTCGGCGCGTTATCATAATCAAGGTAGGACAATACCGGCTTCGGTCCTTTATTTTTTTTTTAGTTTAACTACACAAATACTCTCTAAAGTTTAGTTAAGAACAATAAATTTATAAAATTGAAACTTAAAGTAAATCGCATTGAAGTAGGTTATACGTATCTATGATCATTACGTACCGGTGATCAATTCTCGAAATAAAATACTTATAAAGTTCAAGATGTTTGAGACTCAATTTAGGAAGCTCAAAGGTAATGTTTGTAAAATATTAAAGGGAGAGGCTTTTTCGTCTCTTAAGTTTTTTCTCTCATCTTCAGTTAAAAACATATTTGTTTGATATAGGTACCTAACGCTTAAAGTAAATACATTCGTTTATTTTGATTTTCTTTTGATAGCCTGATGTAGATTATAACCTGTCACTGTTTGAGTCTCAATTCTATCATTGAGCTAAATAGCTGAACGAGGCCTACCAGTTTTTTCAAGACCGTTGGCTCTGTCTACCCCGCAGGGTATGTGTGATCATATGTATGTATGATTTTCTTTTCATATCGTTTTGCATTACAATTAAAAAAATAGTTTCAGGAACTAAAGAACTAACCACAATAAACTTCAGGACATAGTACAGAAGTACATCAATCAAAAATCAAAAAATTAAGGTTATAACAAAATGTGGAACACGAAAGTGGTACATTTAAAAGTGTAATCTGATAAAATAAAAAGTTTGAAAATTCACCAGAAACTGAAATGGCTGTTGGGAAATTTAAGTGTATCTAAACGGGTGGTCCGTAAGTACTAGGTTGACTGTCTCAATTTTGGTGGTCCACAGTCCGCAGCTGACGCGGCGATCATAAAAGTTCCGCTGATGAAAGCGAACAATCGCATTGTGATGGCTATAAAACGGACTTTGTGTCGAAGAGGCGTCATTACGTGAAAAATGAAAAACGAATCGCACTTGTCATATTCAGACAGATTTTATTGAAGACATAACAGAGGCATAATACATTGTAAGATTTATTGATGATGATGATTAATGAAACAAATTGTGAGATTTATTTACAGTTTTGTCAAAGAAAGTCCAATGTTTAATGAGATACGTAGGCAGTTGATACCGTGAGACAGAAGTTTCGCACAAGAGCACCAACTGAAACTAAATATCAGATAAGGTTGACTCTTTAACGTTTACTTTAAAATAGGGTAGAAAATGCTGAGGCCAATAGAAAATAATCATATCAATTTGATACGTTATATAGTGTCCAAGCAAACAAGACGATAATATGGGGTTTAATGTAGGCATTATAAGTGAGAAAATATGGAGAGGTGGAAATTTACTGAGATTGTAGTTGAAATGTAATTAACATTGCCTTTTAACATAGACCTTTGAACTATAAATGGTACAAAAGTCATATTTGGGACTCTTAATGGTTTTATATTGTTGTCTCAAGGCGGATTTTAATTAATTTACTTTTGGTTGATTAAAATTCCTAAGTCAAGAACTGTATGTGATTGTGATATTCAATGAAATCGTAGAAGTAGACGTCAAACACATATCAGGATAACTTAATTGTTTCAGCATACCATACATTTAGTTACTTCACAACTCTTCAATTAATTGCAAGCAACTTCTACATGAAGTTAGGCTAGTTCGACATGCGTATAGCGCGAACTCATTGTTTCCAACTCCGAACAATTCCGTAGACTTGCTCCAGGGACATAACTAACTTTAAGATTGAGTTCTTCATTAATTGAATCAATTTAATGAACATTGCCATTGTGAAATTGCTGATTGAATATTTCTGGCGCGTTAATAAAGGAACGAGGTCTATTCATGATGGATCTTCCATCTGCCCTCTTGTCATCAATCCTTCATTTCTGATCTCTGAGTGAAGTCTTAAGTAATTTAGACTGATCCCGATTAAATAGGATTAATTAAACTAATATGAATTTGTCGTGCTTTTAAGAAAAGAAAAAGAAAATGATGTTTATATATTTTTGAAAATGGAAGATGAAGAAATGTTTACAAAAAAGAGCAGTAAGACCTTTGTTAAGTGCGGTATGCATCCTCTGTTCATTAGGATGCCAACTGAAAGGTGACAGTCAAGTGCTAGTTATGTTTTCGAGATTTGTGTAACATATTATTCTGATGAATTTGAGATCATTACCCTTTTTAAAAACTGCTTTTACTTAATTCGATTAATCTATAAAGTGCTACTGATAGGCATAGGCGATATAGACATTAATAAGCTAACTAATAATTTTAGTTAGAGCTTGTAACTGGACATACGTATCATGATAATCTCTCAATTAACATTCGTTGCCAAGTTGGATACGTACGACACTTTGACCCCAATCCTGTATCGGACCATTGTCATTAAGCCTTAGTACCAGAGCTTCGCTATGCCGATGATACAGATAGACAGCCGTTCAATAAACGAGAGTTAGACGGGGAGCATTGGAAGCCATTTGGTCACTTCCAGGAGATATCAGACCTTAACTTCACGACTATAGAATTCTTATTTGATTGGATGTCTATTATTACATAAGCTTCTTTTCTTGTTTCAAGCCAATTGGTTCTCGCGTATTTTAATTGTGAATGCTCCGGATATTAAAGTGACCACCTTCAATCGTATTGTTTCATACAACCCGGTATAACTTTTATTCATCTATGAAGTCATGTCATTCAAAATGCCAATTGTCTCACAACACGATTGAACTAATATTTGTTTTATTGTTTGAGTTATCTTAATTGTTTTATCTTATTATAAAATATTCAATATTTCAAATTGTTCTTTTCATACAATTTAACAAAATTATTTGATTGAAATTACATATACACACAATACAATATCAAACGTTTTTGTATGTTTTAGCAGTTCAATCGAAAACGTGCTTTTATTGAAAACAAAAAATGGTGTAACATTAATAGCCGTGTATGATAAGTAATTTGGGCATAAAAGAGTTAACACTAATAATTGAACGTAATTAAAATAGACCGTTGATAGTAAAAATTTCCATACTGTCACGTTCCGTTCTTTTCCTAGAGGCTTGTTGTCTGATAATGAATTTTATTATTTCATAGTTTCTTGTTGTATATTAATGCATTGTTACAATCACGATACGACACAACAAAGAAAAAGAAGCGAGAATAATGAAAGAAAATTACAATGTACGAAAAACTTTTTCAATTCTAATCTAAGTGACATAAAAGATCTTTCGTAACTCAATTTTGTTTATTCACAATTCATTTGTTTCAAAAAGTTAAATTACAAACATGTTTCAAAATGTAATTCAAGTGAAATTAGGACAGGGGATTTGTAACAACTGGGCAGCATTAAGTTTGAATGGATGTTGGGTGTAGGCACACCCGCAATACTTTATCTTTCGTTAAATCTCAGACACGTGAGATGCAGCATGGCGACCCCAGTGCCAAAAGTTTACCCATTACGGAAGTGAGGAAAAAGTAGATGAGAAAATAAACATTATAAAATTTCCAAGCTTGAGACTAGAAATTTAAGGTACCAAATATTTTTTTTTGGGACTCGGGAGAACTATGTGCTGTACAAACGTTCATAAACAATATTTCTATTTACCGCACCTAACAATATTCTATTACATATTCTATCTAAAATATAGGTAATTGAGTTAATTAGCTGGTGGCGTACTAATTAGTGGAAGTCCAATTCAGTCAATATTGAATGTTTCAAATAGATTAACGGGTGAATTTTATGCTGATATATAGAGTACATAACTAAAACTAGCTTTGATGTTTTATAAAATGTATATTGCAGTCCAGTTTTCAAGAGTTATAGACACTAAACACAGGTATTAGTTATTCAGACTAAAGGTTAAGAATCCTTTATTATACTTACTATTCTACCAAAAGCAGTTGGTATGCCTGGAAAATTTAAATATCACTCCTAAGTCCATTCGCGATCCTTTATGTCTAGTCTTGGACGTAGAAAAGGCTGCTCCTGACGGTCTTGGGCAATCGACATCTAATCTCATTCTTTAGGTCGAATAATAACTTCCTTCTTCGAGAAATCTTATTCAAAACTTAAGCTGTTTCTAATTAATCAAAACTTTTCCAGAAAAGTGTAAGTCAATCAAAACGAACGTACAAACTTGCCAAATTTTTGTTATTAAAATGCTGGAGCTTCAGCTTTAAGGCCAAAAGCTAAAAAAGCGATCAGGAATAATGTGATGTTGAGGGATAAAAAGATAGATAGAGAAAATAAAAAAAAAGAGTTACTAGGGGTTGTCCATGCCCATACACTAACATTTTAGTTTTACTACGACATTTCCTTGCGGTTTTATCTTATTCGCATTCAAGGTAGCTAGTGCCATAATACGTTTAGTTCCTGCTCCTTTTATATGTTCTAATTACAAGTATAATGTAGCCGAGTTTGTTCTAATTTTATTTGAACTTTCCCGTGGCACGTAATTGTCAGTATTTAACCTTTTTACAGCCTAAATCTATTTGTTAGCGAAAGCTCTTTTTAGGTTTTTTGATTTTAAAGTCCTGTTTGTTTTCTCGTTGATTTTGTGGGTTTAGCTTTAAACCAAAAGGTACGAGTTACATATTTGATTTAGGGATATGATTGAGAGGGAGATGAATAAATTTGGAACTTTTCTAGTTTAAGAATGTTTTATTTTACTAGTGATGTGTGGTTCCCGGCAGTGCTGTTTGGTTCCCGGCACCAATATAAAAAAAGAATAGGACTACTCCATCTCGTTCCCATGGATGTCGTAAAAGGCCACTAAGGGATAGGCTTATAAACTTGGGATTCTTCTTTTAGGCGATGGGCTAGCAACCTGTCACTATTTGAATCTCTATTCTATCATTGAGCCAAAAAGCTGAACGTGGCCTGACAGTCTTTGCAAGACTGTTGGCCCTGTCTAGCGCACGAGGGATATAGACGTGACTATATGTATATGTATGTTATTTTACTATTGTGTTAATAAATTTCTAAAGTTTTGTTCCGTTACTATTTTACATACGAAAATTTGTTTTAACACTGTCTTCATTAAAAACATGTGATTCGTTTTAAATATACTAAGTATTTATTTTTCGTAGACAGATTGTAATTTCTATGCCAAAAATTTAGAGTCCTGCAGTTCCAGCGGTTAAAAATTGTAAACAAATAAAATTAGAGTAATTTTATTTGTTTACAAAAGCATTGTAAACAAATAAAATTACTCTAGTTTTGTAAAATTACTGGATAATAGTCATACCAGCAAAGTTTATTATAAGTAGACAAAGTCTTTTATTTGTAGCTTAATACACAATGAACATGAAATCAAAGGGCGGGATTAGGAATAGTACGAAAATGCAGACGTTCTGAAAATGAGCAACTAACGAGAATAGTTAAACGGACTTGTGATTTACATACAGATTGGCTTTCAGGGATAAGCGGGTCATTTGTATTCAAACACAGATCCCGGCTCAGTATCCCGACAGTTATCCAGTTTTGGATTCAAATCGATCGAGATATGCCTACTGATAATTTCTGAAATCGTCAATTTCTTTCTTTTCAGTTAAAACAATCTGGTACGATACTCTAATATGGGCATTAAGTTAAACTAATTATTATACATACATACATACATATGGTCACGTCTATATCCCTTGCGGGGTAGACAGAGCCAACAGTCTTGAAAAGACTGAATGGCCACGTTCAGCTATTTGGCTTAATGATAGAACCGAGATTCAAATAGTGACAGGTACAGGTGTTGCTAGCCCATCGCCTAAAAGAGGAATCCTAAGTTTATAAGCCTATCCCTTAGTCGCCTTTTACGACATCCATGGGAAAGAGATGGAGTGGTCCTATTCTTTTTTGTAATAGTGCCGGGAACCACACGGCAATTATTATAGAAACAAAATTAAAAATTAGAAAATAAAAACGGCTTTGAGCTCTCACCTGTAGATGCCTAAAGATTGTGATTATTATTATATAGCGAAATGTCTTAACCAATTTTCACTTAACATTAATTAAATGAAATATTGTCAAATAAATATTACAAATGTAAAAACAAAGACAACAAATGTAACAAAGCTTTAGTTGTAGCTAGGTATCTTAACCTGTAGCGTATTATCGACCACAGTTCCTGTGGTTTTTATTGATTATTAGATATTTCAAGAATAGGTCGGTTTGAACAATTTCCATTAACAACACTATCGCACTCCAGACAGAACAAATGTAGTTGTTATACTATCTAACCAATGGAAACAATAGTAGGGTTGAATGACACGTAACGACAGTCTGGGGAAGTCGCAGTGAAGCGAAAATAGACCAAATGGTCGCGAATTTATTCTGCAGACCATGCAGTGTCGCCATGAATTGTTATGACTTAGAGCTCTTGTTTCAAATGTGCAAGAGGGCGGACAATAACTCATTCATCCCGGGTAGTGCTTCTAAAAATCGCGTCACAATTATGATTTTACTGTTTTGACTACACTTAATTGGAGAAGTTATTGTCATTTATTATTTTTCTTTTTTTGTGGTGAACATCGGTTTATGGTGTATGTGGTGTCTGTTTACATTTTGTAGAGTTGTGTTGCATTCATGTTGATTTTCGTTTCATTTGAGATGATTGCTTATAGAGCAGTCAATATCCCGTCAATTGACCGACAAAGAAAAGGAGTTTTATAGAAATTTAAGTCTTCAACTTTGTGAAAAGCAAATTTTAATTGATGGTCACATGAGTACAGTGTGGTCTGCCATAATATTCGGCTCGCTTGATTTGGTTTCAATGAGACGGCACGAGGGCTCTCTGCGCAGATTGGACGGCCCCGCGCCATTCACCAGTCACCGCTTGACAAGAGCCCTCCACATAATGTGATGAAATTAAATTGGTGTCCCTTTCAGTCAAATCACTTGGTGGTCTTTGAGTTTTTACACCTTCTAAGTTAACAGCATTGTTAAAAAATTTGCTTATCATCATCATAGCTTTGTGTAAAGTCATCGGCAGAGAAAAATTACCCCTTGTTTATTCAAACCAAAATCAATAGAGTGGTTTCTCTGCCAATGACTTTGCACCATCTCTTTTTATTCGATTGAAATCGATGGAGTTTTAGTTGTTGTAAGAAAATAAGTCTATACAACAAAGCATTATAAAATTTAAACAGACGATGACATCGTTTTTTAATAATTAAGTTAATATAGCGGTATTGTTATAGTCAAAATCAAATTTCTGTTCGATCCGTTTAAAATCAACTAATTTATGAAACTGACCCTTTCGAAAGAGTCTCATCCCGTAAACAAAAACCCTTTTGTTTGTGTTGTTCCCCACAGAATAGACTCCTAGGTTCAGTATATTGGATTTGGCAGTAACTAAATCATACACTGGAATAGTCCACTAACACATTCACTGTAACCGAATTGTTCATTTGAAACATTGCCATATAAATCAGCGTAGGATAGTGTATGACAGAGTATTTTATGACTTTTGTGTCCATACAGAATGGACTTATAAAGGCTGTTAAGGATAGTCGAAATGTTCGGTAAATTATATTCTTCCCGTATATGCCAAGTTTTGATATCCTATTTCTTCTATTGTGTGTTTATCTCTCAAATGTACCGCTTTCATATGGAATATATTATTCGGAATCAGAATAATTGAGAGGTTTTTTTAAAAGGATCCATTCTTCCTTGTTTAAAATACTTTTTTTACTACTTCTCATTGGAAGAAAAAGCGTTACCATCTTTTTGCGAGAACACAGAAGTCAAACTGGCAAACAATACGTATTTGCTTCAATCTTCGTTATTTCCAATAAATGAAATAAACTCAGGCTACAACCAAGAAACGGCTGATGAGAGAAAGACCCGTATGTAATTTTTACATTAAACCATTAACTTCCTTTACTCAGCAGTTTGACCCTTTCGGCAATCGATGGACGTTTTCATTTATTAAGTAGCTCAACATTTCTAAGCGTTCACTAAATTCAATCAAGAAATGAAATCATTTATTGTCGCTTCGTGTTGGGAGAGGAAGATCAGAACGGTAGCATTTTTTACATTTTTCTCTGCAAAAGAAACGGTATTTTTTTATCTAAATACAAAAATATATTTTATTCAGACCGATTATAAATTAAGTACTTACTTGAAGATTTTAAGCATATAAAACAGAATCCTATTAATTACGTAATGCCGATTTTTATGGTCAACTTGTCATTTTAACTAAAAATATTTGCACTATACGAACTTCACCACAATTTACATAAGTCGAAATGTCTTTTGTTTCAGGAGCATGTTCATTGAAGCAGTTTCAGTGTGCAAACGGGAAATGCATACCTCTAGCCTGGGTGTGTGAGGGTGAGAACGACTGTGGCGACAACTCGGACGAAAATATTGAGGAATGCAAAAAAGGTAAGTATCAAAAAAAAAACCAATAGATTTTTGTTGTAATTTCAGTATCTTTTTGCCCTTTATGTGCACTGATTCATGTAAACGTCAGTAAGACTGACATGTGACTACATCAATTTGAGGCAATGATATAAACTTCTTGGCAGAATAAATTGACGTCATTCGGTTATCTTATTTTTGTAATATCAACTAAAGAGAAGGTCGGTGTACTATTATAAAGTAATGTGTACATGAACCACGATTCATTAAGAGTTAAGTTCCCCCGCAAAGGTTTAAGAGGTCAGATGGGAGTCACTTCTAGTAAAAATGGGACTTATCTACTTTAGAATCGTAATCACAGACACACCTGGGGCCCTGGGCCTAAAGCCACGGAAAACAAGAAGTGATGTGTACATAAAAGTTATCAAGACTTTGTCATAACACAGTATAATACTTTGTGGACATACTAGAAGAGTTTACAAACAAGGCTATTGATTGGATACAATTGATTGCGACTGAAGGAGACTCTGAAGGGATCAATTTGTTGGTTGTATACAGTTTGAGGTTATTGTTGTGCGTAGTTGATACAACGGTTTATGCGTTAGAACTATTTCTAAAAGTTCACAACACGATAAGTGTGGCAGTTTCTATGTCAAACGATATACCACTAGTATTTAATATTGAATCAGAAATTTAATTACCAGTTAGTTTTATTGGCTCGTCTTGATATGATGGTGCCTCCCGCCCGATCACCTTTTAATGGGTAAACCTAGCCTATGTAAATTTAGATAATGTAACAACACTTAAAAGGGATTCTTGGTCTATCCGTTATTTATTTGTTTGGTTAAAATACATGTCAGTAAAGTAGTTTCATCATCATCGTCGTTTCACATATCTCATGTAGATATTAAAGAAATTGTTTTGGAAATTTTGTCGATTATTGAAATCGCTAAATCAGATTTCTTGCGATCACGCTAGTCATCATAGAAAGATACTGTCATATTAAATAGTCTCATATCATGTTAACAGTACCTATAAGTAATATTGATTTAAATGACGCATTATACTGGTTTATATCAGTACCATTTGATGTTAAATTGCCTTGCAATTGCAATGTTGGAGTCTATCTAATATGACAAATTGCTATCATTACACGCTTTATATCACTGATAGAGACACAACTGCAGTATATAATAAATACAATATGAATGCTTGTACTACGGATACTGCCAACATGCTTTTTTGTATGTTTATTCTAAATCAGTTCTTTGCGAATTCGCTGGAATTGGGAATATTAACAGGTAGTTATAAAATGTTACCCAAATATTCTTCAATGAGAAGTTTATTCCATAGAAGCAAGGTTATAAAAGGAAGTTATTTAAGCGTAAAGTTGAAATAAATACTCTAAAAATCTTTACATCTGCTGGTATTATTTGGCAGTTTAAGTTATGTGACATCAACTACATACATACATACATACATATTGTCACGTCTATATCCCTTGCGGGGTAGACAGAGCCAACAGTCTTGAAAAGACTGAATGGCCACGTTCAGCTATTTGGCTTTATGATAGAATTGAGATTCAAATAGTGACAGGTTGCTAGCCCATCGCCTAAAAAAAGAATCCCAATTTTGTAAGCCTATCCCTTAGTCGCCTTTTACGACATCCATGGGAAAGAGATGGAGTGGTCCTATTCTTTTTTTTCGTTGGTGCCGGGAACCACACGGCACGGTGACATCAACTAGTTACTACTTATAACTAGTTCACGAAGACATCCTATTTGCCAGAGAAGAGATTATTTGACCAGAGTACTCAAATAGAAGGCCGTGGTGGTTAAAAAAACCGGGGAACAATATCTTATATACTCGTATCAATATATTGACGACCATGATAATCATCAAAAACAAACCAAATTATTTGGCATTATGGAACAATTACAAAAGGATGCGTTATAATAAGGCAGGTAACATAGAATATGAGTTGTAAGATTTTCAAAAGAACAGGAAAAGGAAGATAATTAATTAAACTGTAGCAATTACAGTTCTTTTTTTAATGACTTCGTTTCTGAAAGCACAGTCAGATTGCTCTGGGAATTTAGCTTTGAACGGGGAAAGAAGGAAAGAAAATCGAGAACAATATTTTTATTTCAATGGCGATCCACCTCGGTAGGAAAACTTTTACATAATAACGAAACGTCAGTATTTTTATTTTCTTACTTTTGTAAAAAAAATATATACCAGTATATAAAATGTTGTTTCCCGAAGGGGTAGGCAGTGATTGTACAGTTTAGCTCAACCGTTCTCCGCTTCTCCATCAGGTTTTCTTAATCATAGCGTTTTTGTTGCCTAGGCTTATAGCAGTTATAAAAATAAGTTTCATTCGAATCTATCCAGTAGTTTTGAATAAGAGTGTACAAACAGACAAACAGTGGAATTTTTTTTCAATTTCTTACTTTACTACTGTTTGTCTCCTTAATTTGTATGTAAATATGTATAGATCGATTTTTTTTGCCGACTTATTGTACGTTATTGATATTATGAGGATATTTTTCTTCCACAACGATCTCCTAAGCTATATACCGTTAACGATCAATAACAGAGCACTAAAGAGGCCGATTGCATGTTCTCATGATTGGTATTTGGTTTCTTTATTGATGCGTGATGACTTGCGACGACTAACTGGCGCCATTATGGCCTTATCTACACCGAACTTCTATTAGATCTTAGCAATATTGCAATAACGATAACACTTCTTCAGTATCTATTTCAACTGTTTTACTGAAATGCAGCTGTTTTGTGTATGGATTTTGATTAATCTTTTTGATTGTAAGACATCAGGACATCTCCAAGTCGTTTTAGTTTTAAATCGCAAGTATAAATTTTTCTTTTGAGTCGGGTGTGTCTTTAATAAAGTCATTTCACTAGTTTCGGCAATCGCTGCACCTATTTATTTATGTATTTTGTTTTTAAGTTTTTGTGTATGTTATATTATTTTGTATTAGTGTAAGTACAAACATTTATTTCGTTTGTCCACACCTGAGAGCTCTAAAATAACAACAACAACGAAATAAGCGACGCCTTGTGAGGGTTAAACTTTTTCGTTACTGAGTTTTAATCTGACAGACAACGCACAGTTCAAAATACTGGGTTTTAGAGACTTGAAAATTTGCCATGCAGGTCTAGGGGTCAAGGGGTGCACTAAGAGAGAATTTCCCAAGATTCTCTCTTTAGAAATTTAGTTTTATGCGAGCGGAGCCGCGGACGTCCCTAGTATACAAATAAAATGCTTGTTACTTATTTGTTACTTCTTTTCAAACCTTGTTATGCTTCGATTTCTCTCAAAGGGTTTTTAAATCAATTTAGAATTACTTCACTTGTCAACAGCATAAAATTCTATTTCCAGCCTTTGTGCGCCAACAAAAGGATCTACAAATATATAAATTACTAGCTCCCGTCCGTGGCTTTACTCGCACGTATATGCTTATTATTGTAGATAGGTGGCATTGGGATATATAAATTTACATTGAAACTAACAAACAAATGAAGGGTAGGAAGATCCTACGGTCTCAAAAAGACTGAAAAGCCACGTTCAGGTTTATGGAACTGAGATTCATATTACCTATCTATTTTATTTTTTGTATAACGCTGACTATAAATTGACTAAAATAACAAAAGATTGGGTCTCAATACTCCATTTTACACCTAAAACACAAAATGAACATGCTGTCTTATCAATCGACAAAATCTTTAAACTAAATATAATTTCTAAAACTAAATTAAAGTCCAATTATTTCAGATACAATATTTTCTATTTTCATAGTGACTTTTGATGTCACGTACGATTTGCTAAATATATCCAGCAGATCAGATTGGTTAATTCCATCCATCTCGGCTATTCCCTGAAGTAATCACTGAACTTGCCAAACAACTGGAAAACAAAGCTGAAATTCTGATTAAATTCGAAAAGTACGCTTACGTTTTGTTTCATTATAAATCAGCCTGGATTTGAACATGAAGATAAACATTGTTAAGTTTAATATTGTTACTAAACTTACTTAATTTTGGCTCACTGTTCCGGTTTGTACATACATATTTTATAAAAGTGGTACATAAAACATGATCAAGGTAAAAGTGGTTCCCAATATTTTAATATTTGTACAAGTTTGTAAATCAGTCTCTCTAATTTTACTTTTTAATCAAATGTTATGTTTTACACAATATTAATTTTGCAGGCTATAATAATCTTAGTAAAGATTTTGCTTACTAACATAATTAATTTCTATTTTTCTTCGCATTAAAATTGTATTTGAACACGACCCTTCGTGTTTTTTAGTCATATAGGTATGTTCATTCTTAAAAAAAATTTTTTTTCATAGCTTGCGTCATATTCGCAGTAGGTTATGTGTCATCACCATTAACTACTCATTAAATAGCAAACTGTTTATTATGATATTGTTTAATTTACATTTACTTCTTATTAATTGAATGCGTGAATTAATAGAAAAAAAAACCAAATAAGTCATAGGATAGAAAAAGGTTTACTTAGCCAAGTGTAGGTAATAATGCTATCCAATATTTATATTGAAAATGTAAAAATACTTTTTGCTTTTATCAATACATATTATAGGATAAAATAATGTATACATACATATAAATCCTATGTTCCGCCAGCACTCGTATTTCTATGAAAGAATACAAAGTCGCTGCGAAATATTGAATAGAGTTGCTTTTATCTAAATAAGATAGCATTTACTTTGTCTGGCTCCCTATTTTCGGTTTCCGGAAAATATTTGTACTTATCTACTAAACAAGAGGAAGTGTTTGCTCATAGCGACGACAGCTTAATGACGTCATTTGTGAAACGTGTACCTTTATCAAACCTGAATTGATGGCTCCCTTTGTGTACTGTATCACAAATTAGAGGGAAATTCTAATACACTGTGATGTTTTTCTTGTTTGAAATCTGCGAAAATAACCACTTGTTTCAGTATTATTTTTATTCTTTTACCTTTGTAGAGTGTAACAAAGTCTAGGCTAGCTATGGAATGAAAATATGGAGGCGTGGTTATATCCTAGACTTATATTTTCTCATCGTTGCGTGTTCTGGTTGCAGTTTATTATGCTTCGTATCTGGGTTCACTTCTTAAGATACTGTAGGTACTTCTATCTATATGTAAATTCATTCATATTATTATGCCGTTATATGCTATGGAAAACCATAAAATATGGTTTAAGTGAATCTGAAATTCTTAGTAATCTCTTGTCCATTTATTACATTGCACGGGTAGATGTGTACATGGACCATGGATATACCTATTAAGTTTAAAATTTGTTAGTATCATATGTCGGCAACCAGCCGAATAAAATTCGTTCAATTTGCCACCTGTATATATTCATAAAAATGCCAAAAGTCCGCAATCCGGTCACGTGCCGGATAGCCGGCGGAAAACCGTATCTCTGGACGCACATGAATAATGGCGACGTGTATATAGGAAAGGTGCGTATTTTCTGCGTTCTGACAACTCTCCATAAATAAGGGTTAATGTTTATTGGGTTTGTTTTTATTCGATTGTGGACGGGTACCCGCCTTTGTTGACAATTTTTGTCACGTCAGAGGACTAACCCATATTGGTATTTTATATGACACAACTGGAGACCAGCGAGCGGGGATTCCATGTATGGTTAATATCAAAACGAAACGCTTAAATAAAATCGCTACAATACTAAAATAACAATGATGCGTATATTGACAATCATTGCTATTTAATTATCGACTCCAAAACGCTTAATAGTAACATATTGTTAGCTGTTTCAATAATCAATTTATTGTTCCATGTTAAGGACTTATTATTACACCTAAGAGAATCACATTCTTGAAATGATAGCGAAGGGCGAAGTCAGTAATATTCTACATACAAAGATATAAATATAAGAATAACCTAGCTCAGCTTTACTGTGAATTTTATGCACCATTAACTGTCGTTTGCGGCGACATCAGCTTTATACAGAATGACAACCCTTTCTAAGTATCACCATTACTGCTTCAAAGTATATTGGATCTTAACCCGTATGTAACAAAATCGCCATTCTTATGACAATATTCTATAATATATGTGTCTTCTTCCAATACTGCTTTGAAGAAGGTGCAAGTAATGAGGCATAGAAGGCAGGCAGTTTTGTTGATGATACTGTCGCCAGCTACAAAAACTTAAAAATAATGAGTTAAAACGACTGCTTTTTACGCGCTGTAATTTCACAATTATGTCGTAAACCTTTAAAAATGACGACGATAATTATTTGATATAGTTTGTCATTTGGTAAGAAGTTCGTAAAAACAAGAAAATCTATAAGTATAAATAAAAATGTGGCTTAAATCTCTATTCGTAGTAAATACCTAGAATAAATAATAAGACGTAGATTCAAAGTCATCGCTTAATAACTTTAAATCGAGTCAAAGAATTCTGAGTAACGATACCAATAACCGCGCCTGCCGAAACCCTATAAAAGCCAGAACCAATCTACCGTATTTTCAAGATGAAGGGTAGTAATTGCCTTCATAAAGTGTGGCGTCCTCTGAACTGTGAGGTCGATATTAAATTTTAGTACTTCCCAAGTTTTGGCCTTAAAATCTTATCGATTCCTTTGTCTCTCATTTATTTTTAAATTCAATTCTCTCAAGTGCTTCCAGCTATTAAATAGATTAACGGTGTTTCTCGGGAATTGCAGTAATAATTGTATTGTACCCCATTAAATCTGGCGTGCTGTTTGAATAATTCGCGCGGATAATAAAGTGCTTTATTGGATTCTGTAAAAAAATGGAAACGTTTTCGTTCTTAAGTGGGAATAGATTGGGGAATCGGCCGATTAAATATTTAAGAACTTGTTAACAGATTTTTAGCTTTGATGCGCAAGTCAGTTGAAGTGCTCTTCTAATATTTCTCAGACATAATATTACCGTTACTTTAATCACCATCGTACTTTTAAAGAGCTACGAGTACAATGAACAGATAGTCACATAACCCAACGATGAAAAATTCTGTGCTTTATTTGGAACTAACGAGCAGAAACAAATTTCTGAGAAAATAATATTCTTCATGATAATTCTGATTACGGATGTGAAATAACTAGTTAATTCATTTTTCTCGAAGTGAACGAGAAAAACACAATAAGAATAGCCGTCACAACAATGTAGACAACAGGAAATATTTTACTGAAACTTTCAAACAGTTATCAAAGCATGGCGGGAAACGAAAGCACTTCCGCAGTATTGTCTGAAATCTTCTTCAAGGAATTACTTGAAGCAGCAATAAAAGTAATATATATACAACCTTTGCAAGTGATTTATTTCTTTTCTTACTATGTACTATTTTTGGTAACTGTGTAAATTTCTATGCGATAAAGATATTACAAACAAACAAACAAGTTAAATTATATTCATATTTTCTTCGAACATTTCTTGTGCTATTTTATACATAGATAAATATATAATCACGTCTGTGTCATCCCTTGCGCGTTACATAGAGCCAACAGGCTTGAAAAAATGCTGAAACGCAAAGCTCTGCTGAATGGTTTAATGATAGCATTGAGATTTAAATGTCTGAGGATTATGAATTCATATTCCTCGCACATAGGTACCTCGTGTAGTTTTGGAGAAGTTTCTACTTGTCTCAAACCAAACTATTAAGAATATGTACAATGGCGGATCTATCCCAATATTAATACGAGTATATTGGGTTAGATAGGTTAGATAGATTGTACATATTCTTCTAAATACAATAACTATTTTGTAATTTGTTTTATTTATTTTTATGTGCAATACAGAGTTTACAAACAAACAAACAATATCTATCTATACATTTCCTTCTGTAGATGTGTCAAGCGTTTGAACCTGAGATCTCGGGTTTGATGATGTGAAATGAGCTTGTTCTTAAAAAATATCATATTATTAGAGTCCGCCCGCGTAATGTATAAAAATCCGTTAACTTCCGTTCCGCTGGAATTTCCGGAAATCCTCTCTCAGCGCACCTCTAAACCAAAGTTACCCACCTGCCAAATTTAAAATCTCTATACCCAGCAATATGGTCTGTGCTTGTCAGTAAGTGTTCTTTTTAATATATTGAGTTATGGTATTACACAATACAAGGAAGCTAGCTAGCTGACAAAGAAAGTGACTGAAGGACAAAAAGGTATTATGTGAGCAAAATTAACTATTCTTTCGACATTTAGACATTTTTAATAAAAAAAGAATATGGTAGGTACAACACGAGAAGAGCTGAAAATACAAGATGTAGTTGTTTTAAGATAAGGGGTGGCATAACAAGGCGAAACACATTTGAAAACTGGTCACGTAAGCCCGAGTGTTGGCATGCTGTAAAATTGTACGCAGCTGCGCGAATTCACGACGCCGTTCTAATTTCCACTCAAACAACCCGTGTGGTTCTCGGCACCAATAAAAAAAAGAATAGGAGCACCGTTTCATTCCCATGGATGTCGTAAAAGGCGACTAAGGGATAGTATTATTAACTTCTTTTAATCAATGGGCTAGCAACCTGTCACTATTTGCTCAATCAATTCCATCATTAAGCCAAACAACTGAAAGTGGCATATCAGTCTTTTCAAAACTGTTGGCTCTGTCTACCCCGCAAGGGATATAGACGTGATCGCAATACATATTGTATTGCGATTAAAGAAGCAACTGCAATGATATAAGTAGCTACTTTATTGAAATTCATTACTACGTACTGAAAGGGTTTTTATTTTTAATAAGAACTCCGGGCCACAATAAAACTGGAAGCTGGTCGTGCATTTCACATTTACATGAAATTTTCTCCATGGTTTTTTTCTTTCTCCTTTGTGCCTTCAGTTCAGACTGTAATGAGGGTCAGTTGAAAACTCCACAGATTAGTTATTCTTTTATTTTACTCGAAATTGAAGAAAATGTTGGTTGCAATGAAATTCCCGTTAATGTAACTTCTGTAAAAAAAAATTCCAATGTCCATACCTACTTTATTAATTAATACAAGGTTTCATAAACTCGGTTCAGGGGTTTAAATATGAAAGAACAAAGAAAATTACTTTTGTATTTATAAAATAAGTTGGGGGAAAAACTACCATCTGTTTCATACAACATAGCACACTTTCTAAAGAATACTAGCGATCCGCCCCGGCTTCGGATGGGTAGCATTTATAGATATAAACTGTCCTTAGAAAACTCTCATTCCATCATTTCAAACAGGAATACTATAAAACAAGATAGAAAACAGGGGGATTAACTTTATAATATGTAGTGATGAATAATTACATGTCTTTTGTAATTATGGCTACACCACGTGTTGTAAGTATGATCTTATGACCGCTTTGTCTCCTCTAATTTGCAAAATTAATGTATTTAAATAAAATGAAGTCAAGGTTATTAACATAAAGACTGGTTTCATCGGTTGTGGTACTTTTCATTTAATTATTCATTCCGTATTCCCGAAACAATGGAAATATAAACCGATAAGTATAAATAATTAGGTATGTACCTACCTACGAAATTAACGTAAGATAAAGGTAAAGTTCCTGAGTGATCGGGCTGTGCTTGGAATTCGAACGCGGGCCCCTGGTGTCACAGACAAGCGCATTACCGCTGCGTCGTCGCACAGCCTGCCTATGTATGTATGTTTTTATGTATGAACTAGCTGTGCCTGCGACTTCGTCCGCGTGGAATAATTGTTTTGGGCATCATTGAAGCCCTCAAGGATGCTCCTTCCACGATTTTTTTCACATTTTCCATTATTTCTTCGCTCCTAATAGTTGCATCTAGACGTTATATAGCCTAAAGCCTTCCTCGATAAATGGTCTATTCAATACAAAAATAATCTTTCAAATCGAACCAGTAATTCTAGAGATTAGCACATTAAAAAAAACAAACAAACTCTTCAGTTTTATAATATTAGTATAGATAAATCTAAGTGCCTATTTAAACTAAAAAAATATTCTAATAGAATTATAACCAGAAATATGTACCTACAACTTACAAAAGAAAAAGAAATGAAAATAAAGTTGAAACGCCTGTGCAATACTGTCATGCCGTCGTCGGGTCTTCCCATACTCCCTTAGGGGAGTCAGAGTAGATTGGTCAGGGCTTTTGGCCCTCTTCAATGGCATCATCGCTGCCTACGACTGTAGGCAGGTCGATGGGGTGGCCGTGACGGCCTGGGTCTTCACGACTTCATACACTGGGAGTTCCCATCGGCGGCGGCGTTGTCACTGGTTGACGACGTCAGCCGCAAGGCAGCGAGGGGAGGGTTTCATCCGACGGTCCAGAGGGAGCGGAATGCAGCGGCGCGATGCCTCGCAGGTGGCTGTGTGATGACGCGTCCGCCCTCTCGAATATCTAGGTTTTCCCACTTCAAGTCCCTGAGCATCGTCGAGTTCCTCACGTAGCGCGGGGCTCCGACGACTGCTCTGAGACTTTGGTTCTCTTGGGCTCTGAGTCTTCTCCTGTTGGTCTCAGAGCAGAATGCGTACCACGCCGGGGCCGCGTACGTGAGGCGGGATCTGACGTACGTTTGGTAGATCCCGAGCTTCGTCTTCAGGGGGAGGCTGGAAGAGAGAACTGCGTGAAGTCTCCCCCTGGCTGCCTTGGTCATGAAGCTTGCGCTCGCCTCCTGCCCTTTTTATACCCTGCCTCCGCTAGCCGCGTCGAGCGTGGCAACCGTTACGCAAAAATAATCCTTATAGCATGATTCAGTATTTACGCGCGATGGCTTGTTAGGGTATTTTATTTCATGTATAAGTTTGGTGTTTCTATACCGATTTCGATGATTCTTTTTTTATTGAATAGGTACTTATATTAATTTTTAAGAATTATGAATGAGTGTGAGTGGTATTGGTATTATAAACATCAGAGTAAAGAAATATAATCAGAAATCTCCGAACTGCTAAGCTATTAGGAATTACACGTGTTATTGTGAGTCAACCATAAAAGATAGACTTATGCTGTCTTGGGATATTTTTTTAATAATTTTATGTAGAATATTTCCGTTATACATGGTTTTGCTGTATCTTTAACCATTAAGGCTGCACACGCTACGGAAGCTTAAAAAATCAAGTAGCTTCTCCCGATTTCCCAACATTTCCTTTCACTGCTCTTCTCCTAGTGAATGTAGCGTAATGAAAAGTATACTATAACCTGCTCAGGAGTATGAAGAATAACTGTACCAAGTTTCGTTAAAATCCGTCAAGTAGTTTTTGTTTCTATAAAGAACATACAGACAGACAGACAGACAGACAGACAGACAGACAGACAAAAATTTTACTGATTGCATTTTTGGCATCAGTATCGATCACTAATCACCCCCTGATAGTTATTTTGAAAATATATTCCATGTACAGAATTGACCTCTCTACAGATTTATTATAAGTATAGATGAAACAAATTCGTTATGACTAAACGCGTGATATGTATTAAATTATTATATTAAATAAAACCAGATTGTTTCTTTTTGACGCTAAGGCAGCGAACAGTGTAGGTGAAGTTATTTCACAAGGCATGAGAATTTACATTCCATTATGAAAATTGAAGTAATTTGGCGTCAAGCCTCAAGCACCAGTGATAATGTGAAGGCATAATCCACTTCTCAGTGATGGTAACCATTGCACTGAACTCGTTTTGTACGTCATTTCGTGTTAACTTAGCCGCAAATGGAAAATAACATTAAGTTTTGCTGTTATTTGTTTGTCTTTCAAGTAAAATATTTGAACTAAGTAAAAATACATGTAAATAAACATAATGAACTTGCTATGATGATTATGAAAGAAAAATGCTTACATGGGACTCTTCTTCTTCATTCTAGAGAAGAGCCCGGGAATATGGCCTTGATCATGGATCCTGAATTTAGTGAATCAGGTTTATACACGTAGCGACTCCCATCTGACCTCCGCAACCTTTGCCGAGGAATATAACTAATATTGGATAATGGATGCACATTTAGCTACCTGAATGGGCAGGTCCTCTCTTTATTTCTTTCATAGTAAGAGCATCGGTCAGCAATTCAATATTATTTCTCAATACTTGGCATTAGCCTTACCAAACAAACGATTAACTTTCAAATTTTCCTCCGTATGTATTTTCCGCTTTGGTTGACGATAAAATACTCGTAACGATAGCTTTTTATTGTTATTGGCCTATTCCCACTCCCAATTTCATCAAGGCGTTGTTTTTAGGGTTCGAAATCTTGAAAGGAAAAATAGTATTTTAGTTTTCTGCCGGTCTGTTTTTAAATGAATAGATATTTGAAATAAAAATAAAGAGCTAATATACGTTATCTCATCCTTAAGTTACCTACAGAAAAAGTCAAATGTTTGACAATCCAAGTTTTTAATCTTAATTTGTTTTAATTCTAATGTCACGAGCATTGATTATAATATTTTTAATTTGTTTTGTTTCTTGTAAAAAACGCACTAATTATTATGAATAACATGTTTTTAGGGCGCGCTACGGAACTCCTCGTGTTTGCCTCGCGATTTCAGATTTTCTTTAGTGCCTATATTGCTCAGATATAAAATTTTCATCGTTGTAAGCTTGTTTGTTGCTACCACATCAGATAAGAGTTATGGCAACCAACATTTATGATAATAACCTCCTAAAATGCTCATCAAAATGAAGAAACAGAAGGGTTTTGTGAGTTTTATGAATGATTTAAACTATATTGTTTATTGTGTTTTATCTTGTTTATCATTATATATAAAAAAAATTAACAAAAAATAAAAAAAATCGAATTTTTGAAACTTGTATATCGGGTACTAATTCAGCGATACTACCTGTATATAAGTTATTTGAAATACCTACTTATAAGGCCCAGATCAATTATAAAAAGATCTTTATCCTTTTTGATACCTAGTCAGAGGGAAACACTTTTATCACTACGTAACGATGCTCATCAAAAATACACGCTTTGGGATATACGCTTTTACGATATTCGTTTGAACATATGGCAATTCAGTTCCCTCCTTATTTGTGGTGCGATCTTATAACCGAGTATGCAAGCAAAGTGTCACATAACTGAATCACGTTTGACGTCGTCAGTGCGGTTTCTCAGAACTTCACAGGATCGGGTTGTGATCCTTTCTGACATAAATTGCAAAAACGACGGTCTATTCCACTTAAATCTATCTGGATTTTGGCTGAAGATGCATTGAAATCAGATTTCTTAGTAAGTGCATTTTTTTATTTTGACATTCTGACCTACCTTGGTCTTCGATGTTTGGAATTGATGTTTGGAAGAGTTTATACATACATGGATACCTAAGCTCACCTTTGTACTGTGTATATGTAATATATTTTTTATGCTGCTTTTTATCTAGGTTCATGTAGAATGACTTCGCTCATTAAAATTGTTATTATTTTAGATTTATCGAGGTATTATTTTTCATATTAGTTTACCTGATCCCTGATTGTTGTGATTTTATAGCACCGTAAACTCACTTATTTTCCATTGCTTTGTTTCGGTTCTAAATATAACACAAAAATTAGAAACTACAAATACGATGTTCTCTTATGAGGAAAAATTTATGGAAACAGTCACCTTTCATACAAACAACACCGTTCATAGAAACAGGCAAGTAATAACCATATCTGTAAGTATCCTTGTTCAATTAGTCATTTTATATTGATATCTGTAAGTATAGATTGAAAACGTTTCAAAATTGCCAGCTATGAAATGGCGTTTTTGCCGAACTAAAGCAAAATGAAAGATCGGTGTAGCGATAGATAAATGCACTTTTGGAGTTTTGCCAATCCAGCAGCTCAAGTGACAAGGCTAAAAAATATCGTGAATTGCAGCATAGACGAACAAAAAAAGAGCTTTATTTATCAACAGTCTCAATTATCGAATTATATATAACCGTGATAAGAAACTACTAAGTTAGCCACTAAAAATTGTGTGTGTGCAAAAAGATGTCTCCATTGTCAGAAAAACATGTGACATCTTTAGTGTTGTGGGTGTCCATAGTGGCATTATTACCTACCATAGAAGAGAGATGGGTCTTACTTTGCTCACCATCCAGGAGTGAAAAAGTTAAGAAATTAAAAGAAGCGACTTTAATGACCTCAGTTCCCCTGGTAAGATGAAAACCTACCCTGCTTGGATCATAGTTGCATATTAAGGAGCCTAAAATGTTTTTTTTGCGATGTGATAAAACATCGTCACAACATCGACTAGCATTCAAACTTTACCTACCTATCCCAGAAAAGAGTCAGTAGATATACAAAATACTGTGATTTGTTTGTAAATAAATATATTTAAATTACTGAATCACTTACAATTATGAGGATTGAGTGACCATTTAGTAACTACACAATGTAAGTTGATAAATAAAATAAAAAATTGTTAAGAGGCTTCAAAATTCTCAGATGTAAAAGTTTAACGAACTCACAATGTTACTTAATCATATTTACAATTTGTTATGTAATTCGACACGGCAACTTAAATACAAAATACATAATACAAAATTTTCTTCTCACGTTCGCCAAGAATTATTCGGCAGAGAGAATTTGTTCAAATATCTAGCATGAGCGGTGCCTTATAAATTTAGTTACCTACTTATTTCTTCTGCAAAGGGTGTTGCCATCAGTCTTCTTTATCTAGGGGACTGCAAACGAAAATGTAGGTCAAGGTTAAAAAGCTGCGACTTATTTCCAACGTCAATATTATCTGTAAAGCGTAGGTACTCGTATATAGTTGTAGCAATTTTAATTAATTCATGCTTTGTAAATCTAAACTCAGAAAATAATATTCCAAGTTTTCGCATGTGAAATAATCAAAGCGAATTTAAGCTGAAACACTATGAGTAAAATGTTGATGTTTTAAACATCAGTTGCCATTTCTATTTCAATACAAACTGTACATTACCTATAGTGTAGTGACGATACATGTTTCATTATTCAACGTATTTTACTAGGTGTGTTTCAAAAACTCTGGGGCCACGGAATTCGGGATTGTTTCCCGTATTCGCTGCATAATTTATAAGCGGATGAGCTCTGCATTCGCGTTTCAATGGCGACCGTTGACGGTCTTTGCACGATCCGTATTTTTAAGGCCAGCATCACAGAACCAATCGCTGTAGTGACGAAGCCGCTAGACAGCGATAAGCGGCGCGATTTTAGTCATCTATTTCTGTACTTTAAATTACTTAAGCCAACAAGTATGCCCAAAGCTGAGCAAAAGCGTCACTGTGTGATGTGATCTTTCCATTTATTTTGTTCCTCGTTGTAAACATTGAATATAAATTTTTCGGCGGATGTGTTTGTCCAGTAAATATTATACAATTTTTGGATCTGCCTAGACAGTAACAGCTTAAATTAAGTAGAAAAAATTGCCAAGTAACAAGCTTCAAAGCTACACACATTTCATTTTACAGTTAGTACATAAAAAGAGAGATACATGAGAACTTAATCACATGAATACATAAGATAAAATTTTGTAAATTCCGCTCTTACGCATTCAAAAGATGGGCCGCACCGCTCGTTAATGAAGCCTGGCCCTAAGGTTTGCCATCCGTATTTTTCAGCTTTCAGATGCGATCGTATGCTAATAAGGCCCTCGGTGAACAGCGTAAATCATGGAAATAATTTTTTCTCATTCCAACCCCGACTAGACGAATTTCTCTTGAATGAACGATATTTTTTTGAGAAAGGTTAAAATTATTTTACCAAATTTGGAATATTCATTCATAGGACACAATTTATAGATAAGAAACATTAGGGACCACCTAGTAAGAATAGTGAGACAGAAAATAAAAGAAAATCCTTGCTCTTAAGAGTCATATTGATTTTTTGGAATAACTTAAGTACTTCTTTGTTTTAGTAGTTTTCATGGACAGCACAGTCGGGAATTTTTGTGTGTTTGTATCAAATAAACACGATGTAGAAACACAATATCGTGGGTCATGCCCTAATGGCCGTCGTCTCTGATTTATACTTTATTTCTTTTATGTACGAACGAAATAGTTTTCTTCATGAAATGTTTATTTTTCCCGAAATACAAGCAATAGGTAAAATGTTTCTAGATTGATTTAAATGCCATTTTGTTTTTGAATACTACGGAAATTATATATTATGTGATTAAAAATATATTTTGTGATTATTAAATATTGGGATGGACTGGCTACCTGTCACTTTCTTTATTAGATACCATATTACAAAGCCATCCAGCTGAACCTGATTCAATCTAGGATCATGGTCGTAAAAAGTCATCATCAAGGACTTACGGATGAATCTTGGTCTAATGAAACTAAATACTTACACAAACTAAACATAAAGCGATTAATCAAATGTTTGGCTTATATAGGATTTTATGGTGCAATAAACTGACCTTATTTTAAGTTTAGGTTGGAGAACTTGAAACAGCAATGATAAAAATGAGACATAAAACTTAGAAGACATAAAAGCGGTGTACTCTATCGTTGCCACAGACAATAACTATTCCAGGGCAATTATTTCAAGTCAGTGGGTTTGGGGAAAGTTAATTACACCTGGTATCCCTTCGGAGCAGTCCAATATTGGAATAATGATTTGATCTCCAATTATGTGAACGCGCTCATAAATCGAAAATATATGCGTGAAGAGCAATTTTAAGATATTAAAGCTGTATTTTAGTTAGATAAGCTATGTATATATATGTCACACGAAGCGACTCCCATCTGACCTCCGTAACCTTTGAAAGGGACTTTTACTCATATTAGCTCATGGTGACACATTCAGTTGCCTAAATGTGCAGGTTTTACATAGTATTCTCACTCATCGTAAGAGCAGTGGTTAGCATTCAAACTAATGTAAATATTTCAGAAAAGTCATTGGTATATGGTCGAGGTAGGATTTGTAGTTGTCCTCACACGCATTACTTGCGCATTTTACCAGAGCCGCTCCCGACACTTTGATGCAATTACTTAGATCAATACTGATTAATCACAATCAATGTTGTTGGTAAAAGTAATTATTTTTCGAGCGCTGTCGCTTCCGATTTGATTTTACAGCATTTGAAATTTATGATTCAAAATTCGTTACTTTGTTACGCTCCAACTTACCTACCTAGGATACGCTGCGTTCTTACCTCATTTACATAGATACTTATGAAAATAATAAAACGGCTTCATGTTCTTCCCTTTTCCCTTCACTCCTGACATCCTGCCTTAATAAATCAACCGTGAATAGCACATACGACGCAGATAGGAGACGTGGAACAAAAGGGTGCCATAAATCGTTATTAACTACCGCTTCCTAGTCCCTTGTTCAACTCGAGTGCACAAAATATGCCGGCGGGGACCTTCGACCTGGATTTTTTACTCGTTGTGGATATGAGCGAACCTCGGCAATATGTTTTGTTAGCGATGAATATTGATAAATAATTTGACTAGATTATACCTACAGGAGCTGTAGGCATAAGTATGTAAGCCCGTGTCAAAAGTATCCTATGTACTCCGTACTCCATACTATATGTATGATAATTTTCAGGGATAATATTTCAGTGGTTTTGATGTGAATGCCTTGAGTTCAATTAAATTAATATTTTTGAATGGAATGGAATTTTGAAATAATGTTTTTCTAATTTATAACTGCTTAGTCTCTTGTTCAACTCGACAGCATGATGTGATTGAGATTTAGAAAAAGGTTGCTGGGCTGGCAAACCCATCGTTTAAGAACAGGATCTCGCGGGTTACTTATCATTTTTTGGAGTTTAACTATCTGCACCAAAAAGGAATAAATACCTGTAAAACATGGTAACTTAATTTCAAATGTTTGCCAGCATTAAAATAAATGACAAAACCGTACAAAAATTTTGCCAAAGTAAGATTAACAGAATGCAAAATGAGTGTAAATGTATGTTTGTAAAGTCGGGTCCACGCTTCGTAGTGACCAGATCAGCATTCACCAAGTAAACACGCCTAAAATAATAAAAATAAAACACACAACAGCGACCATTCAGGCGGAATGGCACGATCCTTGTTATCTTTAAATTAATGTTATATCATTCATTCTAAATGAATTACAATTGTTAAACTGATAACCTACTTCGTTGGGGTTTGTTAATTTTATTTGTGTCCTCAACGAGGGAAGGTTTAGGTCGTAACTCCTTGGATGAGCTAAGCTATGGAAGCTATACTTTGTTTGTTGTAAAACTTAACGCTTTGTCTAAAATACCTTTTCCGTGGGATTGGTGTAAAACAAAACGCCGCCGTACGAATTGTATGTGAAAATATTGTAATGTAGTCTTAAGCCCTCTAAAAAGCACGCGGCGATTAATTTCTACGCGGGAAGTATGGCCAAAACTATTATTGTCTTTTTTAAAAATTGTAAAAGCACAGATATGTATGCAATACTCTTTCAGGAAGTGTGTAAATATCTAAGCACGGCACGACACATCAAAATGTTTGCGTATCCGATCGATCAATATCTCAATTGCTATGGATGCATTGGAAATATGTAGGTCATAAAACTAGCTCTAGTTATCCTTCTAAAAACTTAATTAGGTATACAGAAATCAAAAAAATAGACATTAGTATCTACTAAATTGTGGAACTGTGCCTTTGAATGTAAAATTTGATAGCAAACATATTTCACGTCGTATTTTAGTATTTCAGGTCAAGAGATTGCTATGATAGCTATGTTTGGGTGTAATGAGCTGTACGAGTGAATTCCCGTGTTCCAGAATACTGAAGATAACGAATTCAGGAAACGAATATTTTTGTGAACAGATAGCTTTGAGTGCCAAAAAGATGAAATGAAGCAGGGACGACTAAGTAATTACGAAATATGTTTTTAAATATTTATGCTTCGGTGGTATTTTCCTATTTGATGCGATTTCTTCTTAAGTTAAATTGCATTTCGTTCTTATTTTTAGTAACCACATAATTGTAGGTATATATTTATTATTAATTTTATTCACGCCAGCTACAACGTTATTACGATTAGAGTTGAAATTATACATTTGGTTTTCGTTGTGGCGGAAAAACAAAATATAAAAAAAAATATTTGCCCAGATACAGTGTTTTGCAATATAAAAAAATACAGAGTAAAGTTAGTTTGTTTCAAAAAAAAAAATATAAAAATAAACTCTCCCTCAGATATGACATTCAGCAATTTATCACTTCGTGCAATTTGTAGCAGCCCGAGTCTGAAATATTATTACACAGCTCACCCTAAGCCCTTGTTCACAAATTTAAGTGATTAACAGAAGGTCGCTTCAAATGTGATACTTATGACATTATTTTGAAGCTCCTATTCTGTTATAGTTTGGGAGATATCGAGTTATCTTCAAACAAGAATAATATTTCAAACTTGGAACGATAAACAGTTAGTGAGGCAACGATTCGGAGAAGAGTAAGAGGCAGAGAGTGGTTAATAACATATACCCCAGTCCCGAATGGCTGAAAGTGCAACTGAGGAAATTAGAAAAGAGAGAGAGAAAATCGGTAAATACTTCCCGGATCAGATGCCTATTACAGTTGAATAATCGAAACAAACCGTCCGAGGATATCCGCGTCAAAGTCAAAGCGACCGCTTTGTGTCTACTGTGGCTAATGGTTTGTGAAATTTGTAACCATTTGCGGGTTGATACCTACTGTAAAATATGTACATTTTGTATATATAAAACTTTATCGTTACTGAGTGACTGACTAACTGACAAAGAACGCACAAGCCCAAACCGCTGGGTATAGAAACTTGAAATTTGTCAGGCATGTATGGGTATTCATTTTACGCGGGCGCAGTCGCGGGTATCTTTTAGTCTATATGTAAATGATTATTGTTTTTTTATAATTACTTTGCAATGCTCGGGTTATGTCAAGAAAATTCAATCAAGAAAAGAGAACTGTATCTATTCTGTTTTATTTATAGTATCATATGTGTGAAAATAATGAGAATATGATAATAACAGTAACTGCGCTGGTAATTTGATTTAAAATGTGCTTACCGACCAGTAACGGTGTCGTTTTAGGTCGTGTTCTGCATTACTGTTACATGATGACTAATAAAGTTATACACACCTATAGTTATCACATCTCAAGTAACTGGGAGACTAAAAAACGCTTACATACATACATACATATAATCACGTCTATATCCCTAGCGGGGTAGACAGAGCTAACAGTCTTGAAAATACTGATAGGCCATAGGCCACATTCACCTGTTTGGACAAATGATAGAATTGAGATTCAAATAGTGATGGTTGCTAGTGGCTAGTTGGAGTGGTCCTATTCTTTTTTGTATTAGTGCCGGGAAACACGCGGCCCTTAAGAAACGCTTCAAATGATACGCTGAATTTTTTTTATCACGGTGACGTAAAATTTTGTATGTAGGTAGGTGTAGGATATATCAAGAGAGGATTTTCCAAAGTTCTTCTAGGAACGGGCAAAAAATAGGCATTTTTAGTTAAAGGCGGGTAAAACATTAGAGAAAAGCTAGTTAGGTTCATAATAAAAGGGTTAATTACAAAATTAAGTTCATTGCCTTATAAGTAAGTCCATAAATTATTAATCAAGTGAAGCTCGTTAACTGGTTCTTAGAATCGTTTGGTAATAACAAGGTTTGAATAGATTTACGCAGTTCTAGTTAGTTAATCCTTCGGGAACACCTCACGTGCAGACTTGATTGAACTTCACAATTGGGCTTCATCGGAAATTTAATCGATATAATAATACCTCAGGTGATTATATTATCCGGTTTCCTAATTAATGTTATTAAAGGTAGTCACAGGAATTACTTTTCGCACAGGCGCGATGCTGACGTTGTAGAAGTTTCTTTTGAATCACTCTCTATTAAAAACCCGCCAAAATTACGTTGGATAGTTCTGAAGATTTAAACTTACATATTGATAAACAGCTTCAAGAGATTTTGTTTTATTCTATGTATGTACTGATAGTGATTAATATGACTTCGCATTAGTGTGTATTACGTTTTAAATTTGTTCCTATGTTTTTAAAGATACAAAAATTAAAAAAAAAAAATCTGAAAATGCTATTATCCAATGAAAGCAATAAAAAGACATTTAAAATTACCGTAAAATGTCGACTGTATCTTTATCAAGCGCATTTGGATTCTGAGAATAAAAATAATTCCTAGCAACTGTAGGTCAAACTTTATGTTCTCAGTCCCTCCCATAACACACGTAGTGGTATTATGTCTTTTTGCTAGGCTTCTGTTGCCTATAAAAGTATTTTTCGAAGGACGTGATGTGCCCAAGAAGCTCGAATGGTCAGGCTGTAACATTTTAGTGAAGTTGTAAAGAAAAGGTCCGTTCTTTCATTGTGAGGTCGGTTTGCGCAATAGATTTTGTTATTTTGTACGGCTCCGAAATTGAAATGAGTCTAGAATTTTATGTGTATAGAGAGTTGCGTATAGCTATTTTTAATCAAGTCTGTCAAGAGAAAGATACTCAAAATAATCATACTAATTGAAATTCCTTATAATAAATCCGAGGTTTGTGTGAATGTATGATTATACGTTACGGCATCACGAAAAAGGTACTGAACGAATTAGAACGAAAATTTACTTTTAACCACCATCTTATAAAAGAATAACAATTAATTTATACACAAGCAAACGGAAGTTTAAAAATTAAAAAAAATACACAGACTTGAATAAACACACCATTTTCTATTTCTTTCCTGTGAACCTTGGGTTCAAAGGTAAGTCAAGTGCTGCTGATTTCCACTGTATAATCGTTAAATAATAAAACAGTCAAAAACATTATAGCTTAATCGCGAAAAAGAAATCGCTCTCCGAGAATAGTAATGAAATGCGAAAGTTGAAGTTCATTTAGCTCCGATGCATTATTCCGGTATAATTTTTTGTTACGACAAAATAACGCGCTCGTAACAGGAGTTTTGACGTTGTTGCGGAGAGTGACACGGAAACGCGAATTTACGGGCTTTTTCACCCTCCTGACAGGCGAGAAACACAAAATAAAGAGAATGGAGAAGTAAAATATTTAAATGAACAAATATTAAAATTAAAAAAAACATGACAATCACGCTTTTTTTCCGAAAGATTAGGTAGAGACTATATCCTCTCCGCATTTCATTCTATCCACATTCATTAAACTTTTCATGCAGTTTCGATTACTTATGGCAATTATGCCAGCTACACGTAGCAAACGTATAAGTAAAACATAGCAAATAGATTGAAACAAAAACAGTAAAAGCCTACACAGCTATTTACTACATAGATATCTACATACAGTATTGTTAAATTAGTATCTCGTAACACAAGTTTCGAACTTACTTCGAGGCTTACTTAATCTTTGTAATTTGTCCCGTATATATTTATTTATTCATAGCTATTGTTTGTTATTTTTCTTTACATTTACATAACTAGCATATTTTTATCCATCTTTCTGTGATGTATATATTTTGAGAAAGCGAGTTTTCGGACTTTAAGCATTTCTTGCAAACTGCGCGCTTGTTTAACTTACATTATGAACATTCGCGACTCAAAAATTACTTTTGATTATTTTTTTTTGTCCCAGTTTAATTATATATGGCGCTTAGCGTTGACTTTACAAAGTAAGTGAATTTAATTACACCGCGTTCCTCGGAAGTTTAATCGACGTATCAGCCATGAACTTTTCTTGAGAGTAGGCGTAATATTGTACAAAATTGTATGTCAGACCTACTCTGCCTATCTTCTTCTTCTTCTACAGCATATATTTGGCCACTGCTGGGCCTATAAGTACCAATGCATCGATATAATAAGACTTAAAATTAATTAAAGCGTAGGGGAGTCTAATGTCTTTTCTTTTGGAATTACGCAATTAATATATAGCATGAATACGAGTCCTCGGGTCCTCCGACAATGAGATAGGTTGACACCATAAGACGAGACGGGGGCGAGATTTGATGCAGGAGGCGCAAGATCGCACAATGTCGAAGATGGAGGGGGCAATAAATGGCTGAAAGTGATCACAATTATTTGGAATTGCCTTTGACAGGTGAAATCAAAACAAAGGTATAAAAAATTCATTGTGAAATAAAAGGCGGATTTATATTTGTCTGACGTGTCGTGTCGTGACGTGTCAGAACGGTATCGGTTCTATACATTCACACAAGCCATCACAACACATCACGCATTACTAGTATGAACGTTACCATACAACGACACGACACGTCAGACAAATATAAATCCGCCTTAAATCATTTATTCATTCAGTGTAATTTATGTGGAGATTAGTTATAAATATTTTATTATCTAAAATCTTGACATTATATGTATATTACCACATTATTGTTGGCTCGAGTATTTTTACATTTTGTTCTTGTTCTGAAATAAACGGACGGTATCCCGCTGCCAGGATTAGGCAGCTGTCCGCATAACAAATGGGATTGATACCCCATCTCTACTGATTCTCACCTTGTTTTATATCAATACTTATTCTGATTTATTCACATATTGTTAAAATTCAAGACAGCCTTAGGCTTTTGTTGTATGTAGCGCCAGCTTTGTTCCAAAGAGATAGATCTAATAACATAAAAAGCGGTCTGCATAAATTCGAAACGAAAATAAGAAGAGAATAATAATTAGGAGTCGAGACTGCTAAGTCTCGACTCCTAATAGCAGCAATACATTTCTTTCGTTGAAATTCATAGGCTTGTGATGTAACGGCTACTGAAGAATTTTTGTTTAATCAGTATTATGTAATTTTTAAAATTTTATAAAATGAGAGTATTTTTAAGTAATTGAAAGTGGAATAACCTACCTGAATAATAACTCTACAGCATATTTTATATAATTTTTTAGAATTATACAATATTGTGAAATAAGTTTATGTTAGGACATAACTCTAAGTGTTCTTGAATTTCATCCAGATTAAAATATACCTACTTATTCCTTTTATGAAAAAGTTTTTTTTATTATACGTACTACCCTTTGCAAGCTCAAAGCACTCGGAAATCTATTGTGATCGTTAACAATACCGCACTCAAAACATAATAACTTGTAAAATATTCAACAGGCAACTCAATAGAGTGCGTATCATTTTATTTACAGAGAGCCTGTAGTGTTAAAAAACCGGATTCCGAAAAACTTTATCTTAACCCGTTTACCTGTGTTCCCTTGAGTTTTTCCCTCGGGACAAAGGCGAAACTTTCTCGAAAGGTTTCGCTATATTTTATTCCCGACACAGAGGTTAGGTTGTTGTCGGGAGGATTCAGTCCTGATATTTTTAAACGCTACCTACGTTGTCTGTGTTTATTGGGATTTTATTTTCTTTGCTTTTTTATAAAAATGAGAAGCGATTTATTAGTTTACTCCCACAAAAGATCGTTATTAAAGTATTAACATATGTTTTTAAAGCTACGGTGTTCTGTGTCAAATTTCTGAAAATTCTATTTTGAAATAATACTGGTATAAAACGCCCACGTTTCGAATCTTGTTACAATGACGCGAAAGTTTAAAACAGTTATTTAAAAAAAAATTATAACGTTAGATGGAAGCAAATCGCCTACTAAGTTTTGGCCTTGTAAAATATGAGGGTACATTAATTTTATGTTACCTGCTTAAGCGCGAGTCGAGTTTGTATTCATGTGGGGTGAAAAGGCTTATATTTCGCTGCAGTAGAAGTGCATTGTAAATGGTAGGACCAGGGGTTATGTGCATACGTTTAAAATGTATTATTTGGAGGATTAACAAAATTTAATAATTTAGGCTACTAAACTTGGGATTCTTTCTTTTAGGCGATGGGTTTGCAACCTATCACTATTTGAATCTCGATTCCATCATTCAATTATAAAACTTAATGTGGTCATTTAGTTTTTGCGAGACGATCTAATTAATAAAATTAATTGTTAACATTATTTTAAGTATTCATTACTACATTTACCCATGTACACGACCGCGTGTTGCTTCAATCAACAAAAAACTGCTTTTTAAATTACCATTTTCAGTGCGAAAAAATTTCGAAATTGACAGCTAGCTATTTACTGGTCCTCGTAAAGTAGAAGCATAATTTAATTTCCATTGTATGACCAAGACAAAGAGCTATTAGTTTAATTCAGACTAGCTGAAGTCTCAGTTACTTGCATTTCCTGTGGCAATATGCATATCAAGTGTTATAGAGATTCAAATGAAAGTTTCCTTGACTGTCTATAATAAATAAATATATACGGGACAAATTATATAGAGTGAGTTAGCCTCGAAGTAAGTTCGAGACTTGTGTTACGAGATACTAACTCAAGGATACTATATTTTATAATAAATACTTATATAGATAAACATGCAAGACGCATGCCATTCAGAAAAAGTTCTTTTCTCATCGTGCCCTGGCCGGTATTCAAACCCGGGACTCCGGTGTCACAGACAAGCGTGCGCCACAGAGGCCGTCTATAATATAATTATAGGTTATAAATGATTTTGGAAACAAAATGCCCTAAATACTTTAATTAATATTCAAATTAAAATCTTAGTTCATAAAAGCATAAAGCGTTATCGGATCAGTGAGAAGCCAAACCTCGTCTTCTTTCATACTACCCTCTAAAACATAGAAAAGTTGAATCATAAACATACACTTATCATGGTATTATTATTCCTTGCGGGTAGACAGGGCCAACAGACTCGAAAAGACTGAAGGCCACGTTCAGATTGAAAGCATTAATGATGGAATGGTATTTCAGATTCTGTTGAATCACATGTAAACTTATTTCAAAGAATAAATATATCTAAAATCAAGTCGGGTGCTATAAAATGAAAATGTTAGCACGTTTCACGAAACAGTGTTTTTACGTCGTATTTATTAGTATGAAGGGTGAGTCTTAGGAATTACGTGACATCGTAACGTGGCCTCTTAAAGGACTGAAGGTACAAAGAAAAAGCGAACAGAAAGATATATATTTTTTTACTCGGAGTCCGCTGTTGTATAAACTACGTCTACGATTGTGAATTAACATTCGGCGAAAATGCTTCAGTGTAGTTTGTTCCACCACTTCTTATACACTTGCGCTTTGGAAGCGGTAGAAGATTTAATTACACTTTCATTTAGTGATATCTTAATTGTATCTAATTTTGAAAATAAAACTATTTCAGTTTTACAAAGTTCTTTAAACTAATTAGGCTGCTACAGCTTTTATATACACAATTACGTATCATCACGTCTAGATCCCTTGCATGGTAGAAAGAGCCACTTGATTTTCAGACTTGAAAGACTGATAAGTAGGCCATGATACAGCTTTTAGTCGTTCTATTGCCGTACGTGGATAAAAGCGCCACACAAATACGCCTGATCAATATAACAAGGAGTCTCTTTCTACGGTACACTTTATAAAGGACTAAATTGAGTTGAACAAGTAGAAAGTTCATTCTGGTTATGGTAGGCACATTAGTTATCTGTTGATATTTATATAATTTTATTTCTGAGCGAATGTCTTTTGAGCTTGTAATTGTTAATTAGATTTTTTATCCAGCCTCCTTTCCGTCAGCCCTCCATCGTTAATCACATTTAAATGTCTCTTCTAAAATTATCTTCACCGTCCTCTCGACTGTGATGTGGAGTGGGAAGGCCTAGATGAACGAACCTTGATCAAATAATTGTGTGAAGAGGGTTATAAATGTGGATGAAGCGAAAGAAGTATGCAGGGGTAGCGGCTAGTGGAAAGATTTAGTCTCTACCCATTCCACCGGGAAAGAGGAATGATTTTATGTATTGTGTTCTTTTATTGACACTATCCAGGTTATTTGGAAATGACGTAACGGTCCATGGATATTACCTAGATCCAAAAACAGTTACACTTTTTATTCCTTATGATATTTCACTGGCTATCTTTTCTTTTAGACTATTTTTAAAATGTATTACAAATATAAATTCATCGGTTGAACTCGGTCACATAATCGTAAAGATATCTAAAATATGTACCTAATTACACTTGATAACTGCAGTTTCAAATACCTCACAAGTTACGTGTTTCAGACAACGGGCTTCGTTATTCTCATTTGAATTTAAATGTGGCTTATGTGAGCCAACGGCATCAACTCGACGTTGATAAATTAATGTTATACTGCAAAGTGAAGGACATACATAGATTATATTGTGTCTAAAAGATGAATTATACATTTAAATGATGAAATAACATCGTCAAAAAAATATACTGCAAAACTACTTCGCTATTTTCCAAGTTAAAATTCGAGATTCAAAATGATGTGCTTTATCTGTAAATCTAATATCAACTTATTTTTAACTTATTTTTAAATCTGATATGACTTATTTTTCAAGGTTTATTTTTCATTATATAATGAAAATGTGTTTTGCAAACGAAAATTATGTTTTACAAGAACGCAACTAATAACTTTGAAGATATTCATCAATTTATAAGGTGTTGGAGTGTTACCGATCTCTAAAGATCTTAATCAGATTCATACATCTTAACTTTTTCACCTACATACCTAAAGATGTAAGAAATTTGATAATGAGAACCACATTAACATCGGATTATAAGATTTTCAGCACGGTTTAAATCCAAAAGTCGAAATCTTCTTGGAAGTCTTTAAAATATAGGTAACTTAACCTTAATCTGTGCTAAATAAAATTGATGTTTACGATTAAGGGCAATGTTTCTCTCGTGTCAGCTATTATAATTTAAAGCGGAACATCCACACAGCCAAGTTTCATTCTCGTTTGCATGTTATAAATGCTATTGTGATGTAAGTCGCCGCTTCAGAGCTCGACGTTGATAAATGTTGTAGAAAGATACAAAGCCGTATGGGATTTTACAATTTTCACATTTTATTTTTAAATAAGTACATGTGCGAGAGAATAAACAGGAAAATAATACTATCACGCCTGTTTTCCCTGAGGATTCTGTTACGGCCACAGTTGAATAATTCGAATCAAGCGAGCAAGAGTATTGTTATCATTATATGTATGTACTTTAATATTACGGGGAAGACTGAGCCAACAGTCTAGTAATTAGTAGAAGATGATAGTTAGTTGAAAAGAAGTTCTTAACCATTCAAATGAAAGTAGTAAATGTTGAGTACAATTTGGGCTGGTTATTTCGTATTTAGAGTCACTTCTGAAAAGTTTACATACAGACTAAGATATAAGACGAAAATTTTATTACATTGTTGATATAAAAGCAATAAACACCTACCTATATTTATTAAAAAAAAAAAGAAAAATATCATAACAACTTTCATAGAAAATCCTAAACAGCGTTTTGGCTTGCCTGAATTGTGTGACACGAACCAGCTATTTTTTGTCCATTACCGGAATAATTTTACCGACTATTTTGTAACTTTTTTTCAGAGACTTCCCTCGTGCGGAAGAAATTTATTATCATTGTTCACTTTGCCACGTTTTCCTCGTTGGAAATTCCTCGGGTTTGTTTGATAAATGAATGCTACCAATGAGAAATAATTAACTCTTTTTGATTGTAATTAATTTAATATTTTCTCGCTTTTTCCAGGTAAGATGCAACGACAAAGACAAGTTTACTTTGAACAACAGCTATGCTGTGTAAGTTTTACTTTATTTTTTAAAATTTATTTACCGCATAATGTTCAGTTTTATTTACATACGCATATAAAAAGAGTGGGTATGCAAATATAACGAGAATAAAACTAGTCGTGGATCCTATCCTTGGATAAGTGTTGAGCCTTAATCAGTCCAGTTCGATAAAACCTTATAAATCCCAAAATTACTGGGCTACATAGACTAATAATGAAAATCAAGAGTTGAAGTGAAGACAGCTAAATAAAATTACAAATTTATACTCAACTCTACATACATTATATAGTAATTTTCCAAGTTAACACTTCAGATTTCACACCGGAATATGCTTTTAAACCACACCACTACCACCTACTCGTTCCAGTATAACTATTATAACTCCCACCTGTAATTATTGCTTTTGTTTTAGACCAACAGTTGGAAGTTAGATAAATTGTGTTGTGGCAAACAATTGGGTATTCCAATAGCTATTCCGAATATTCACCGGATATTTGTTAAATAACAACTGTCTGGGAACTAATTTGTGTTTATTAAGGCTTCGTCTGTTGATTTGGAAAGATTAGCAACGAATTCATGATCAGGTCCATTCCGTAATTTTTACTTGTAATCATTGACAGGAATCCGCTTATTTACCTTTTTTACATAATTATCAAGTAATCAATATTATAAAACCTTATGTAATATGTATGCTTTAATGGTACAATCGAAATTACAATTAAGACTTGCAAAAGCTACATACTCAGTACAGTAGCATTGTAAAATGAAATACGTTACTAAAATCATGTTAACCCTATTAGATTTTTCATGTCATCTAAATAAATATATTCTAAACAAATTTCTTGAATCTCTATTCTAAACATCGAACCGCCAGCTGTTACCTTATTTACAGCATTTATGTGACCGGAGCCGGTGAAAAGCTGTAGACACTATCCCTTATGTAATCGCATCAGTACTGGCCTATGCAACGAATACAAATGCCAGTATCGATTCGAAGCAGAGAAACAAATTTAATCGCCTAGGAATAGCTCTACTACAGCTGTGAGAAATAGGCACTGTTGAGATATGGTAACATAGACGTAGTAGTGAACCACGTATAAAATTACACGTACAATACCTGTATGCGTATTGAAGGTGGTATATTCTTCAATGTGTCCCATTGTATATGTTAAAATTTTGATGTTATTTTTGAGTTGATTTCCCGATAGTTTCCAAAATTATTTTTAGTAAATATATTGTCAACATTAAATTACCTTTGTTCAGTTACATATATGTAGTTTGAAAAGTCAAACATATACACATCAAATTTTTGCCTCCCTCTTCTCATCACAAGCCTTCCCTTGATTGATTGTTACGATCTGTGCTACATGGGAAGTTGGTACTCACTATATTTTTCTTCGCTCCCAGACCAGCGCGAAGTGATTCGTTTTTCAGTAATAGTATTTTGTGACGTAGAGATAAGATATCTGTCGTGATTTGGGTTCCGAAACATCCCCTGTAAAGGTAACGTCTTACCTAACTAGAATATGAATGGGCCGTACCCTAGGTAAAGCTACGATAAACCATCTTACTTTTAGGTCCGTCATATATTCTGAAGAAGGTTTTATCAGAGAATTGTTTCATCCAAAACTAATCGTTCGCTGCGATCTTAGACCTCAAAAATACTTTAAAGTTTTTCGAAATTGTGAATATGTCAAAAACTATACAGCCGTTTTTTATTCTCTATAAACTTAAAAATTTATCTTACACACGTTTTACAGATTAAATTTCATCAAGATCAGATCAGATTATGTATTTTCTTGAAACTTGTTAAATGCACTATTAAGTGTGGATATATCCACAGATTCCGTGGAAATTTATTATCTAGTGGGCTTTCGTTATTTGTTCCCAGACCTTTATGGGCTTATAGAAATGGGTTCCAAGAAAAATCCGAATGTCCAAACCTACGTTTCTTTTTAATTGGCATAAGCGGAATACGTACAAATGCGATTGGATTTTTCTTGGAAAAATAAATGTTAAAACTTATATAAATTTAACATTTTCTTTTCATTTTCAAGAGAAATTAAGTGATTTCTTTCGGCTGTTCAACAAGCAACAGTTACAGAAATCCGGATACAGTAACAAACCAAATTATGCACGCGGTTAAACATTCATTTGAGCAACTTAATAATGTTCGTAATTGTATCACTTGAAAAAATACAAACGAAGAGTTTATATAAAAATCACACTATCAACAGCTTATTTAAAAAACTTACATGAATATTAATTACTAGCGAGTTTCCACACAAGGATTATGAAGGAAAGTTTGATCAGATATGGGTTTTATTTGTGAGGCGCATACGTGCCCTGAAACTGTAAGGACGAGCAAAACAGAGGCAAAAAGGCTTTGTAATTAAACCTCATTAATCCCTATTTATGGCTTGGACTAATCCCTGTGGATAGTTCCCGCCAAATTTATTTTCATTACAGGGAATGAGTGTGACATGAATGATGTTACGTCAGCAGTAAATGATCGTGTCGGGTCGCCCTTTAATTAATTTGTTAATATGATTTGGGTAAAACGAAAATTTTTGCTTGGACAAAATTAACTTAATTTGGATATTTGCTTAATGGTATTTTAAATTTGCTGTTTGATCTGGTTACCGGTGCTTTAGAATCACTCCATCTCTTTCCTACGAATGTCGTAAAAGGTGACTAAGTGCAAAGACGCACGTTCATCTACTGAAAGCTTCAATGCTGTTAGTGAAAAAAAAACATGTGCAAATTGCTTCTCTTTCAAATAAGGAAAAGACGACTTTGACGAATCTGAATTTGAACTGAACTGTTTCATGTCAGACTTATCCAGTTTCTGGGTGTGTTCTATGGTTCTGCGTACATCCAAGAGCAGAAAACCGGCAGGAGGATGATGATGAAGATCATTAGGAAACACCAGTAGTTTTTGCACCATTTTAAATTATTTTTGTAAAAAAAAAAATTAAGTCTGAATGCAATTTTCGTTTGAGATAACCCAGATTAATTGTGTTGCCTTCAGGGTGCAGTAAATTCATAAATTGTGACAGATTTTTTATAATTCAATCTTGTTCCAGCAATATATATGGCGTCGGACCCCCGGGCGGCATTTTGTTTTGATTAAACGATGCTCCATGCGCAAGCTGAGCGGATTCCTCATAAAAATAACAATATGATACCACGTTATACATTACAATAAAATTCTTGCGCCCGTGTCGTTTCTGGCACTTTTAAATAAATATAAATAATTATTGTAATAGTGAATTTTATATTTGCGCGTCGCAGCATACTGCGCCGTAATGTTAACAATCTCTATACTGTCATTTTTAATAATATTAAAAAAATTACAACGTTGGAGTTTAAATAAATGAAATTTATTATTTTTCTACCATACACATACAATCACTTGAGAATAACTTTTCAAAGATTGTATAAGAAAAGTACTAAGATAATAAAAATACAAGTTTGGATTTATGTTGTACGCACAAACAAGTGATACAATGAATACAAAACAAAAAGTACTTGTTTCGATATCGGACAACTTCACTTTATCATTGTGATCGATTACTGAGACGATTGTATACTTCGTGTCATCTAATTGGATTGGAATAGCAATATTTAATGTAATGTTTCTTATAATCATTTGGATGATGCAACTCTTCTTACCTATATTTTTGTTGTATTTATATTAGAAGTTGAATTTATAACTAAGGGTTTATGGATATTTTATTCGCTTAATGAAAACTTATGTTATAAATTGTGCAAACAATATATATTTTCAAATCTAACTCTTTAAAAGAACAAGGGGACTCGTTAACAAACACTGGTTCTATTTCGCCAGAGACAATGACTTGGCGCCCAGCGTCCAAGGGCCATACAAAGAAAAATAAATTATTCTGAAAAATTGTGTCCTTTGATAAATTACAGTTGGAAAACGAGTCATTTTTTTTTCTATTCAGACAGATGTTCTACGCGTTTTAATCAATTTGCAAGACAGCTTTGGTGGAGGCAAGCCTTTTTTCTATGTATTTTTTATTTCAAACTTAAAATGACAAAGTCGTGGGTAGTTACGTAGCTTTTTTTATAAAGATTCTCCAGAAACGTATTTACGTATACGTATTACGTATTTTATATGGTTTGTTTATTTAAAAAATGCTTGCTTTGAGAACTTTACTTCGTATTATACGTAAGTTCATCCCGTTTTTATCTCTAATGGGGTAGACCGAGTAAGCAGTCTTGAAAAGACTCATAGACGATATCAGCCCGATGATGGCTTAGCGATAGGACTGAAATAATCGTATAGATAGACAAAAGAATCAAGCTAAAAACTTAATTATACCGACTTAAATGTATGTAAGGTATGACATACAATATACATTATATAAGAGTTTATTCCCAGTAAGTCCCTAGCGGCCGCTCATATTCTGCTTCGTTAGTTATTGCCTTGTTCTCACATATTTACGGTCACCTTTTGTTTTATCGCTGTTGCAAATTCGGGATGTTCGCTTTCGAGTAGCTTAAAAATATGTTAAAGGAATTATCATGGGCTCAACTTTTGTTTTTCTTGTCAATCCTGCAAAACAATTTGGCATAAATTTTCAAATCAGTATTGATGTCATATAAAAAAAGATTTTATGGTAATTTATTTATTTATTTATTTAAACTTTATGCACGAAAATGTACAACAGGTGGACTTAATGCCACAAGGCATTCTCTGCTGGTCGAACCTTTGGACCAAACTGAGATGGACGTACGGGTGGTGCAATGAGTGTAAAAAGAATATATAATAATAATAAGAAAAATATGAATAATAGAATACCTTATATACATATTTACATATAATATAGTTTACATATATAAGTTTGACGATAAATATATACAGTATATAAAATAAACATTATACTACATAAGTTGGATGATTGTGTAGAGTTTAAAAAAAAAAAACTACTGGTCAGAAAGATGTTTATAGACTTGCTCCCTGAATGCAAATCTATTAGGCGCTTTCCGAATAGATTCAGGAAGGGAATTCCACAGTCGGTAATTGATTAGACCGTCTATCTATATTTGAAAATATTTCCAAAATTGTTTATACAATAGTATTTTTCAAGCATGCTTAATATTAAATACTTAAACTCGTGTATAATCAAGCAAGTTTTTGATTTTTTATTTTATATTAAAGTAGGTGTTAACCTGCGTAGTTTCTTATAAACATCATTAAAGTTTTAACTTCAAATTAAATTGCGTTTAACTTTTATATAATGAAATTGTAGATAGCGATAATACATGATAATATGTCAAACATAATCAGTTCGCCACAACCAGCGTGAGTCAGCAGTCCAGTGGCTGACCAAACCACACTGCATTAGTCGAATTGTTCCCAACCACTGTTCTGCAAGCTAGTATCCTCAACTATTCCTCAACTGTGCGGTCAACCCTATATTTCACACAAAAGGCTAATTTGTGAAAATATATAATATCCGTTCAACTTTTTAATTGTGGGTATACTTAGCATAACAATAGAATAAATATTGAGACAACAGAAAGGTTTTTGTAAGGAATCCAATGCTTACAGAATCATAACATAAAGCTAGATTATTGACAGAATATACTTTAGTGTTACATTCTATTTATAAATTGCGCGTGTATTTAAGGGGCGGTAAAATTAAGTCATAGGCTAGAAAAAAGAAGCTATGGGTTAATTTTGTGATATTAGTGGCAGCAAGGTCATTGTAGTCAAGTAATTTATTTGACGTCAACCAATGTTGTTAAACCATACGTTTTGACAATTATTAAGCGATATGAAGTATCCTATAATAATGAATAAAAAAAAATTGAATATTTTTTTGAATTGGGATATAAATCAGAAAATCCTTCCTTTGTTTTTAAAGAACTTAAGCTATACTTTTGAACATTAGGTGCCGAAAAGAGATGGTAGTACGACAAGGCCGCCTTTTACGTTTTCTTTGAAGTTAATATGTCTATCTCATATTTTATTTATAGTGCATTAAAGACTTCCTCAAAAGTATGAATTAAAATCTTGATTAATTAGATATCTCCCAGTAAGCCAAGTTAATTAAAAATATTTATACTAAAAGTTTTACAGTTGTTTTAGATGTTAAATGTCAAATGGCACTCTTTGAGTGTTAAAGCAACTTTTATGATAGTCTCTTTTACAACTCTTTTAACATAAGTGACGTTATAATCTTACCGTATTATAGCGCTTAGTTTCAAAGTTTGTTAATTTTATCGAAAATTTCTGTGTAATCCTCTCTTTTAATATCGCTGCTAAAATAATTTAACACTACTTTTACCGCACGATAAAACTTTCTCAGTCATAAAATATAGTTGGTCAAACTTTACTGGGATTACTGCAGTTTGTGTTGAATTAAATATTTAGTGTACTCGTACGAACGTGTTTTTGCTTCATTATTTGAAAAAAAGATAAATGACTAATGAATACTTTTATTGAATATGCATAGAGTTGTTTTTAAATTTTCAGGCATATAATGAAAGAGCAAAATACCTACATTCTGAAAATTGTATATTATACATAATATAGACCCAAAAGTCATGCTTGGCTTGATGGCTGAAAAATATAGAAATATGGTTGATTTAGAGATATGGTATTTATACAATCTGCAAAAGACGCCATGTATTTTTCTACGCTATCAGATCACCATTGCAATTGATGAAGAATATGCTTATTTATTCTCTTATGCTATTCGTACTTTATAAATAGTAAGTAAGAAGTTAAGATCTTATAAATAGTAAGTAGTCGAATATATTCGTCAAGAATAAATGCAAACGCCACTTTTTCCCTACTTAATTGATCGTTTGCGATCAGGTCACAGTACCTTAATTGAGGTCATCCCTTGTCTTGCTAATCTCTCACTAGTTAACTTTTTGCAAGTCAGACCATCCATTTTCTCTATATGTTGTTTAATCTCGGGAATCTGCCCTTACGGTGACGGAAAACTCCAAAAACATGTATTATTGTCCAGGCAACTGGAACTGACTGTGTAACAAGAATACATAATATGAGTTATACGTTCCCTTGCAAAGGTTGCAGAGTCAGTCGCTTCGTGTACTTACCCAATTTAGGATCGTAATCATCAGTTACTCAACAAATAGGTGAGGACGTAACCGGTAGTAACGCGAGAATGATGATCACGTTGTTTAGTTTTGGGAGGATTGTTGAAATGATTTTTGACTATTCCGTTATCGCGTTTGTGTCTTAATTTTCAATTCAATGCAAGAAATGAACAATTTCTGCCTATCTAAAGATCACAAAGGACTGGATAGGAAAACACCAATCAGTATTAAGAGGTACATAGTTCTTATCTTAAAGTTTAATGGCTAAAGTTTTGGAGCATTGGGCGATAACATTGCCAGATAGTCGTTTATCTAAACTTGGGAGTCCATTCTTACGAGGTAGACAGAGCCAAAGATACAACACCCAAATACCATGCTTAGCTGGTGATGGAGTTAAGATTTGGATGGTTGCTAGCGCAAAATACCCGCAAGATACTTTTTCACTTTAGGCGTGGACCTAATGATTTTTTACTTCTTGGCACTTAATTCATACGTAGCGGGAGCGATGATTCAGCTCGATCGCCACCAAAGGGAAGATCTCCCGCCAGGCTAGGAGTTACACCAGGGGAACCACGGACCCGACGATGTTGAGTCGGAGGTTGTTTTAGCTCCAATCCGTGAAATCTTTGTAATCGCGACTAAAACTCTTCGCTGTGATTGACAGTTGGTGTGTGATTAGTGATTTCGTCAGTAAGATTAGTAATAAGGACAAAATCTAAAAAAATACGTAAAAAACTTGTCGTTTACCTTTTCAAGAAATTAGCTTGATATTTTTCAGCAAAATTCTCGTATTTTTCCGTAGAAAAACAAATCTCAAAAGAAGCGATGCCAATTCAAGAGATGCGAATAAAAATTACTCAGTGCAATAAAAATGGGAGGCGAGTCAGATGCAGTAAATTATTCGCGTCAGATAATTTAACATCAAAAAGCTTACCCGTCGTGCTACTTAAATGTTTGTATGGGGAGTCACAATTTCTTGAAATCAATAGTTTTGTATAGTATAAATGGCCACAGAACACTACCAGCCTATCGACCTATATATCTTTACCTTTCAACTCGAATCTTACTATTCAACGCGGTAACCAAAATTAGCCTGCACATCTGTTCTTTGAATTCGCTCGCAAAGTACTCGTATATCGGATGTTTAGATAGTCCTTTTGTTCTGAATAGAAAAAAAACTGACCCAGTAGCATTTTCTGCAAAGGACTGGCTACACTACGAAAAAGCCAGTTCTACATATATTGAATTTTGAAATATTTCTCATTTTTTGTTCCGTGTACTTTGACTGTCGTTTGTGTCGACCTTCCGGACTCATCTTGCTATTTATATTACTTTGGTCCTCGACGTGGCGTTGTTATGTCTCAAGAATGGATATTTCTGTTCATATATCTATTTCAGCAAACTACGTGGTGATTATTTATTGTCGGTTGAAATATTCCGATTTGGCTCAGCTCGCTGTAAAATAAATATAACGTACTCAATATATCGAAAATCATTGTTGTTATTTTTTTAGCCAATAATCCGTCTCTATTAATTGTATAAATCTATAAATTCAAAACTACGAGTATAATATAATTTTTAACTTTTAATGGACGATTAACTATTATTCTAATCAAAGAACCTACATAATTATATACTACATCGAAATGGTCGTCTAAAAAAAAACTAAACGCATTCGAAATTAATATTTTTATAGGATGATACTCATACATAATAATTAACTTGACGTGTTTGCCTTGCAACTTATCCAACCTTTTACCAAATGTTACCCATTTAAAATATAATGGCCAATTAAATATAATGTCCTTTGGCAAAAAGCTCTCGTTTTTCCTTCAACGTTGACCTGTTATTGTTTTTAATTCTCGTCTTGTGAAAAGCTTTTTACTTACTTAATTGTATATTTACTGCCATTTTTATGCTGCCGAGTGCCTAATGAATAATTTAGACGTAGCTTTTATTGCATATTTCTATAAAAATACATTTGTTATTTCTTAAGAATGCCTGGGAAAGTAGTCTTTATTTTCACTGAGATAATATACATATATATTTTAATAAAATCTAACCGGCTATAGAGAACACTTATAGAATTAACGGAAGGTATTATTAAATCTGGAAATTTCCACGCGAACGAAGAGCTAGGCCAAAAATTAGGAATTAAATAAAATAGTTTAAACAAGAGTTAAAGTGATGCAAAAAAAATACTTATTCTTTTTTCTTTTTTTTTTAATAAAACATCATATTTAGAAAAAAACCGGCAGTCTGTACTCAAAGGAAATATTACTAACATCGTCACAAGATTATCCCTACCTTTTCAGTTGCAAATTTTTCCCGCGCGTTTTACAGTCTTCCTGAACCTTACGATCACTTTGCATGCATAATCTGTAAACTGAGTATCGTCAGCGAATATAAAGTTACTGCCTGAAAGACGCCTCAAAGTCTGATTGAACGCCTTCCCACGGATTTATTCCGGCCTTTATAATAGACGTCACCTATAAAAAAATACAAATACTTTTTACTGGGATGGGTATCAGAGAGAAGGATACTTAACACAGATACGTTATCTTCATCGTCTAGAAAGAGTAAGTTTAGATAAGTTAGTGTTAGATTTTTAATCTTATTTTTTACATTTTTCTTAATATTGTCGATTACCACAAATTTTTATGTTCATTTTTTAATCGCTTTTACAGTTAAGTTGCGAAATGTACGCTGTAAAACTAGCTGTTAAGCGAACGTTAGAGCCGATAGATACGAGTTTTATAACCTTTAAAATATTATCTCGCCATTCTGGCCAAATGTTGGGAGCTAACTGCAGGCAGTTACTTCATAAATCAAAAAGTTTGCGTAAAGCTTGAACCCTACTTGTGAAACAGTGGCAGCTGGATAGCGAGCTTTTTTTAATGTTTTTAGCATCAGTTACTGTTACAGTTACTGGTATATTGCCGACTGACATAAAAATAGGGTTCCATACTAACTTTTTTATTATTATATTTGGAGATCACGAAGCCATGGATGCAAAAAGCATTTAATTTCCTTCCTTGCTGTGTATAGTTGTGTAATATATGTATATGCACACATAATGAACGAGATCTGTAAAATTTGATTTAAGATGTCGCTCTTGAACAAAAGATGGTTTAGAATTCATATGGCATTCCTACTAAACTAAATAATCAGCATATTCCCGTTAACGAATTATTTTTAGTTGCTATCACTATTTAATATCAATTTCATCATTAAGTCTTACAGCTGAACATGGCTTTCCAGCCTTTTCGAGGGGGTTGGCTCTGTCTCTTATGAGGTCGTAAGAGATAAAGAATACGTGATTATTTGATTGTGTTTTTTTAAGCCGCTCATGTCCAATAGTTTTATTTCTAGCATTCGTACGAGAATCGAAAGCTACCTATATATTGTATTAATCCTGATCGCAAGCGTGCCTAGTCAATACATGCCATGATAGTTGTTTGAGTTTCAGCTTTGCATAGAACAGTTTGGGCTAACTACCGGGCTTCAGGTAAACTGGAGTCTTCACCAAAGACGAAGTCAAACTGGTACGTTGTTAGACATTGGTCTGTTGTAGCGAGATTAGCAGTTTTTATTTTTATTGTGTAGTAAGTCTGCTGTTCTTTGTTTATTAGAATTTTCGATTCACGAACATAGCGTTCTTCTTAATTTTTGTAAAGGTAATAATTACAAGCCGGCCAAGTTTCGTACCATCATTACGTTTGTTACTTAAATATTTAGTACCTGGTTGACCGAGTTTAATTTTTTTTAAATAGCAGGCATTTAAGAATTTTTGTTTGTGACGATTTGACTCAATAGTTAATAAACTTATTTTGATGAAATTAGTTGTTTATTCTGGAGACTACTTTTACTGAGAATTTTTCAGCTTTAGTGGCATTCTGAGGTGCGAATCTTATAAATGTACATTTGATATAAACAAGCAAGTTTGAAATTTCAACGTAAAACACATTTATAAAATGTTAAAACATGGTAAGATATTTATATCTTGCAGAAATGGATCAGAAAATGATTTGAGGTGCGCTGGAAACTGTCACTCTTAATATAAGGATTCATTTTCCATCTGTATACAACTCTACGAATAGCCAGTATAAAATATAGCAGGTAAAGTCCATAAATCAAGGTTTCAAACTTAAAAAGTAGTTTTTCAAGATTTTGGATAACAAGGAATGCTATTATACTAATTAATATATTTGTAGTAATGTTAGAATATGTAATTTATACCTCATAAGTATGATTCGTATTTTATCTTCAGATAATTTTTAGATAAATTTTAATATTATTACAACAAACCAACAATAGCCATAAGGCTAAACTTGTGTTGAAACTATAAAGCTTTAACACAAGTTTATTCAATACAAATTGGCTTTAAGATAGACAGCCACCTGTGTTCTATTCTCTGTTTTTCTCCAAATGTCTGAAACACTAAAACTAACAAGTTTGGTTAAAAGACTAGATTCCTTTAACTTTATTGGTAGTGACTTTCAAACTCGCCGTGTTCGAAGTGTGTCACGTAAACTATTCTACTATATTGGCACTCGAACGTAGAGGGTCGAAGTGGAGGCTAGTAAGTAAACATTGTTTAGTTTAGTACCTACAACAGTGTCCAATTCGTCTTGCCCCCAAGTAGGTGGCTTCCGGCCACAGTAGATCCGGTACGGAGGCATCTCAAATAAATCTTGCTTTGTCCTAGCAAGTAATGTATGCTAACCACACAGAGGTGTGGTCTTTTGTTTTGAGAAGAGTGCGCATTGCCAAGTAAGGCCGGGAGTAGATAGCACGTGTAAACTGTTTCGTTAAAATTTATTTATTTTTTTATATGTATAAATAAAATTTTATAATTTCAATAAATAAGTATCACGCCTTTATCTCGTATAAATATAAAAGGTAATTAAAGCAAATTTTTTCAATGTATAAATAAATTATCTTTACGTAAAAATTAATTGATATTTTAATAAAGTCAATACACGTTGTATTTATGAAATTTTTTGCATTGACTTTATTCATTCACCGATAAAAATTTACCTAAAGCAATAATACCCGATCGAACAAACACCTAGAAGTATTCATTCTTTGTTGTAATTTCAGATCAATACGCACTTTACGAGTAGTGATTGATGTTAACGTTGCCCATTCTACTCAACCGGTTCATCTCATGACCTTATTGTTCCCTAAGGACTAAATCTGATTTTACCTCAGCTCTGGCCGTATTAATTTATTTGCAACATATACCGAAAACATAACCATTGAAGATTTATATAAAAGGAAGTAGGAACATAAGATATTTAAAGTTGACTGGTACAAACTGGAGAACTGTGTTGACTCCAAATATTTGCAGCTTGCAAACACTGAGTTCAATGACTTTGTTTGATTCTTTGAAAGGTTATTGTTTAGGAAAAACTAATCCTTTGATATCTCGAAAGAAGTTTGTTGGGAACGTTGAACTTTCCTCGAGCAAAGTTTTACTTTATTCTTTACATATTTAAATTGTAATCTTAGCTTTTTAATATATATAATACATAATATTTATTACAATAAATATTATATATATTTATGTTTTATTTAAGTGTGTATACGGTTGTAGAAATTCTATATCGATCATTTTGTATAAAGTTGTGTGTAGTTATGTGCACGCAGCATACTTTATGAAAATATTAATCAATTTTCCTTATCTTTGTTTTAAAAATGTACTTAAACGTTAATCATAATTTTTCTAGTACATAACATTATATTTCATGCTCAGTTGCTTTTTGTTTATTATCGCAGGAGAAATAAAGACATTAGCACATCTATTATAAAAACTATTGAAACCTAATTTTCGAAATATAAATGCGATGTAGAAATTTGAAAAGATATTTTGAAAGTTCTATCATTATTGAGGAAGACCCACTTTAAAGTCTGAATAGGTAATGCAGATAAAGCTGAATTATTTGACTAAAGTACTAACTCCTTTCTATCTGCGAGCAATTATCTAGAATAGGGTGAAATCCTATCTTAAGGTAACAATTTATGTAATGACGCCAGAGATGGGAGCCAAGAAGTTTTTGCTCAGCAACGCCAAAGAACTAAATTCCTGTATTACGTGAAATTGTTTTGGCGCAATCTTTCTTTTTCTTTCATTTATTGTTTGGCTTTGTCTATCTATAGATCGGAAAGTTTTTTTAATTATTGATTAAAAAAATAACTTATATACTACAATAGCAAAAGAAGCATTTGTTCGTTTAAATACTTAACTTCACAAAGAGAATATCTAATTTTGTCAATTTGTATCTATAAATCTAGACCTACCGAGAATTCGTTACTAAAATGCTACTTACAAATATCCTTCCAGATGTTTAACTCTATGTTAGCTCGTGTTCGACATGACAAGTCACACAAAGCGCACTTGTTACCAAATATCCTCCTATTGCGGCGTCGTAGCAACAAATATTCAAGTAAACGTGAAAGCCGAAAACATTTTCTTGTCACGAAATAGTCCCGTCGCGGGTCGGACGTTTATTGGCGACGCTGTGACGTCACGGACGACAGTGACGGACGACGAATGCGAAACGAGACTTATCGATGACAATTTTTCAATGTCCCCCATGCACGCCAGATCCCTATCCCATTTAACTTTGGCCGCGACCTTGTGTTCCAAGTTTTATTTAATTTTCAGAGTGATTTCCCCATTTAAAAAAATCTTCTTACGTTTGCGCCTACCGCTAATTGATTTGTAATTGGATACAAATAGTGAAACTCAAAATAAAAGCTTGGACTAAGCTGTGCTGACAGTTATGTCAAACATAATTTTGACAGTTGAATTTATAGTTTATCCCGACTTGGGGAACTTCAATCTTGACCGCTTTTACCAGCGACCCTTAACTCAACAGATAAGACAGGGAACTGCCAACTTACACAAGGATTAAGGACAGTTGGGCATGGCCGGTGTTAAATGGGTTACGGCCTTGGAGGTCAATTCGCCCTAGTTATGTATGCTTTTAGGCGCACTAAATTGTTAGGGTACTTTGACAGGCATTTAGTTAAACTGAAGGCAAATTTTAGGGTTCGTTAAGTAATTAATAAGTCTATGAGTTATGTCTTCATTTCTTACAAGGAAGGTCAATAGTTTTCAAGATTCCGTTAACACGACGCCTTAATGATAAAATTGAATTTCAGATAGTGATATATGGTTTCATAGAAAGTAGTTGTGTGTTTGAAATATCAAGTATTTTTAAAGGCCTTGCTAAGTAAGAGTCGCTTACAATTTGGAATGGCCACGCCATCATCTCAGCTACTTCAGCATTCTTCATATAATGAAGGTTTTGAATTTCCGTATATGAGCTAGTTCCGCAGGCTCTACTCTAGTATGGCAGAAATATGACTAAAACTCGTTAAGTATTTAACGGCGACGCATAATTTTAGTACTAGATCGTTTAGGCCCGAGGCAGAACCAGTAATTAAACTGTAAATTACCGCTAAGTGCAGGCCCGGGTCGAAGGTCGAATCGGGACACTCACAAGAATACCAATGAAGCTGAGACCGTAATCAAAAATTTATTTCATTCGAGTAGGTAAATATACCCAAATCGTTGCTTAAGAGTTCAGCCCAGTAGTTTTGTAAAGGAAAAGTTTATACTTTAGTTAATAAAAAAAAAAAAACAAATAATGTATTTATGTTTATTTATTTAACCTTATTGTTTGCTTACCTAAAGACTCCTCTCTCCTTTCAGATATGTCTGCTATGTATTTATTTATATTAAATATGAATAACTATACTCGTTTATTACCCAAAGATATTTATTATTATGGGTACATACAGTTACACATTGGATATCAATAAAATAAAATAAAATAATTTACGACATTTGTTTAACGAATATTTATGGATTCACTGTTAAGAAATGTGACGAAAAGTCCAACTCCTCTATGTTGCAATTAATTTATGGGTTTATAAATGTTCAACATTTCGTTTCAAGTCGCGTATGTTTTGTTTTGAAACAATTACGTTCGTAAAATATCACGTTATTAGTAAAGTTGTGACAAGGACCCTGTAAAATAGTCCCGCAGAAGTTTGTCGTAGCTGTTCTAACTCGTAAAAGAGCGTAACAGGCGCCGTGAATAGATAATAAGGATTTTATTAAAATTCCTTGCTCTTGTTTTGCCATTCGCAAGGCGGACGTCCTTTGTTCGGGCGGCACGCGAACCTAAAGCCTTCCTAAATTCGTCCATCGTCTTCAATGAAATTTCGGTATCTCAATTTATGAACTGCTTTGTGTTTGTACTTGTAATAACATTTATAATTTATATTTTAGTCCCTATCAAAAGTATATAGCACAGGATTTGTCGAAAACAGCTGGCTATATTTGTGTATTCATATAATATTAAAGCTTTTTTTATCCACCAGAAAAGACAATCTACAGAACCAACTAGATCAAAATCCTGATAGCCTTTTTAGTCAAAAATCTTATTGTATTTCGTTTTTCTTTACATTGACAGAAACTACATAAAATGATATAGCAAAATGCGCCTTTATAAGAGCACTATGTGTACTCGTATAAGCTTACGAATATATTATGGATATAGTAGTAGTAAAATAAATAAAATAGCATTACTACCCCAAAGATACAAAATGCTATTTAACATTAAAATTTGAAATGGAATCTGTCCATTAAATTAAATTTTCAACATAATGTTTTTTCATTAAAATTGTTACTTTACGATAACATGTTTTCACGAAAATTATTTTATTTGCTGCTCATTTTGCAACGTTCGCAACCAATGATACTCTTAACGTCAAAATGCAAATTACAACACTGACATCCCCGTTTTAATTAATCTTACTCTACGTGAAATAACATCGAGAATTCAATTTTCTGGTCAAATGGATAGCCATTTCGAAACGTGCGGGCGATATGTGGCCAGTGTTCCATTTTTTTCGATTCCTCATTCCAATGCATTCAATTTATGTGGAAGATAAATTGAAGGGAGGCTCTGTCAGTCTTGCCGATCCCTTTCCTTTCTATCGCGATTTTCAAATTCATGATCTGAGACTAATTTGTTATAAATGATGCAGTAAATTTTCGTTTTACCAGATATCAAAATCAAGAAAATTAAACGTTGATTGTGTAGATGGATACATTTTATATCATATAGCAAAAAAGTATAAAGCACAGTTACTTCCATATTCTAGTTAGAAATAGAATTTATATATTGCGAAAGCAACTTTACTTTTCCTAGGAGCTTTTGTGAGAAATGACAATAGAATTGAACAGAATATTTCTTGATGTATGTCGCAACGTGGAGATTATTTGTCAGGTATTCATTCTAACTCGAATCATGCATTCATAGGGCGTTCAAGAAATTTCAAGAACGTCCTAATACCAATGTGGCTTGCCTCGATGAAATGTTCCCGATTTATATTGTTTCCAATTTAGACATTTCTATTCAATGGGTATTTCTACGAATTGCGTGCAATGTTGGCAAGTTATTTCAATATTATTTTTATATTATAATAGGAATTAATAGTTATTACCTAGCTATAAATATTACTTACATATCCGGATAGCTTGTAGGTAGGTACTATAGATGCTATGAAAACATTTGGCGGAGTCGGTGAATCAAACAAATAAAAATGCACTCCAGAATAAAATCAGTGCGGTGGATTCATTACATAATTGAGTTATAATTATGTTAATGTTAAGTTCCTAAATATTATTAAATTTAATTTCAGGCTTGACCATTTACAACAAACAATACTGGTGCTAGCAGCTTCTATTTCCGCATAGATTTTAAAAAGCAATGAAGCGAAGGGTTTGCAAACTATTCCTCTTTTAGGCGTTGGGCTAAAGGCTGTTATTATGTCCGAATCTACTTGCATTCAATTCAACTCACCATAGGGTTAAGTCTTGCGGCTATTTGCTCAGTCTACCCTGTATGTACCTTTAAATCAAATCGATAATATTGATAATGTATACGTGCGTTAACTACAATGAAGCTATTTTATTTTATCCCATTAAATATGACTTAGATTGAGATATGTGTTCTATAATACTTATCATACCATTCTATAAAATGTACCACTTCTTGTGAAATTCGTTTCCGATACCATTGAAACGTGAAATTGTACAGATCTTAATGAAATTTCTCCCTAAAGGGACGAAAACCCGATTGAATCCATCAATACTTCTCATAGTTATTCAAAGTATTTAAACGTTTGACCTTTTTGCGCTCGACAGGTCTAGTATTGTCTAGTAGAAAGAGATTATATGCTACATAGTTACAAATCGTTATTATATCACGGAATAAAAGGTAGAATTGTAAATATTTTTTACTCATTAACTGAAAATAGGAAACCCAAAAATATTATAATAAGTATACGAGTCAAACAAAAGCGTTATCAATATTTATTGTTCACCGGGCGAGCGACATGAGTGAGGGCTACCAATCAACTTGGGGCAAAATTTTTTTTTTTGTATGTATGTATGTTTGTAACGCGATAACTTTCGAACCGTTGGTATGATTTTGATGAAAATTATTCCTTCAATGGAGTTTTCAAGTTTGTTGTGCATCAAAATCGATAAAGTAGTTTTTGATTTTGCGACGAACGATTAGCTAAAAGCTTGCTCCTAGTCGTATTTACCAAGTTATTTTATATTTATAGGTTGTAAAGACCGTTCCAAGGAGCCTTAGAGTCATGCATCTGTAGAAACTACTTACGATGTCTATTCAGAATATCTCATCAACCCTTCTACTTTAACCCTTTCCAAAACATTCTGATCGATTGATCCCGCCATCCCACAGAATACTGACCAATGAGGTCCCTTCAAAACTATGTTATGAATACCCTCGAGTGAAAATAGGTACGTTACGTCGAAAATTCTCCAAGTTGCGAATTAATCGATGCCGTGCGGTTGGATTGGGCAAGTTTAGTTGCCTTCTTGGACGAACCAAGTTCTCCCATTTGTCGGCTACTTCAGCAATTTCGTTCGATCAGTATAAAGTAGTTTATTTCTATTATATATCCCAGTATAGTATATGAGACATGACAGTGATAGCACACTTAAGTTTTTTTTTAAACAGTGGAAAAGTGGAGTACTTAAGAAAACAAAAACTGCAAAAAATTTTTCTTTTATAGTATTCAAAGCACAATAAAAAGAAATTAATCGATTAAGGGTTGTAAGATTATCGTGCGTAACTATTGTCTACACTAGACTTGGATGCTTTTCGGAAAGTTATCACGGAACAAAGGTTAGTGACGCAGTCGATTCCTAGAAAATTGATTCGAATGGTCGAACAATGTATTAATCGCTTCCATTCTGATTGTCCATTTAAAGATCGTATCTCTGCTGTCATTTATCTTCATAAATGATAATGATATGTGTCGGAAATCGATTTGCCGCGCCACTTCACCTCGTCGAATAATCGCTTGCGCGCTTTTGGCATTTGATTTTTTAATATTTCCCAACGAGAACGAGGTTTTCTTACAAAATCAGCGTTTTTAGATATTCATGAGAGGTTTTATTCAAATTGAGGGACCAAAAATTGTAAGTATTCGTTATTAGGTTCATTACCTAAAAATCTTAAGGAAAGTCATACTTTATGAAAAATAATGTTTCAAAATCACACAGAGACGTTTTCTTAATATCTGTCTATTCCTTGTTTGGCCGTTGCGAGATTTTATTTTGAACATATGTATTTAAGAATATTTCATCCGGTTCATCTGTAATCATACCCACACACGGTCTACCAGATACCTCAAACTTATAATACTCCTCCATTTTTAAAGCCAACGGTTTAAAACAATTTCAAACAAAAATAAAACTTATGGAACACTTCATTAAGGTGCTATTTACACTTGACCAAATATTTATAGGCTTTTCATGTCTCCCTGCGATCTTGAAGAGGGTTCAGAATGACATGAAGCGATGGAGGTCGTCTTTTATTCTTACATCCAATGGATTGTGTCCACGCGTCAACGTTCACGGCGAAATAAATGTATCAAGCGAGCGTTAAAGGTATAAATATTTAAGTCGCCATTTATGTCACCTTATTTTTATCCTTCGCTTTTTCTGACAAGTTATAAATAATTGAGAAGCATTATTTATATATAACAGAAATAATATATTAGTTATTTTTAAGTTTCTATTATTGGTTAAGAATGTGACGATAGTTAACTACAATTTTGTGTTGTGGCGTGCCGTGCCGTGTGGTTCCCGGCAGTGCAGTGTGGTTCCCGGCACCAATACAAAAAAGAATAGGACCACTCTATCTCTTTCCCATGGATGTCGTAAAAGGCGACTAAGGGATAGGCTTACAAACTTGGGATTCTTTTTTAGGCGATGGGCTAGCAACCTGTCACTATTTGAATCTCAATTCTATCATTAAGTCAAATAGCTGAACGTGGCCATTCAGTCTTTTCAAGACTGTTGGCTCTGTCTACCCCGCAAGGGACATAGACGTGACCATATGTATGTATGTAAGTTGTGTTGTTTTGATTTTACACACTTAAAAGTTAATAACAGTAAGGAGTACAAAAGACGCTTTTTATTTAAGAAAATATATCCATGAGAATTATAAAAAAGTTACAAACACGCGAGTAAGGTTGCGGGAAAAGATAGTAAGTATCATACGACTTAGTTGTAGCATTTCGTAGCGTCGTCTCGTAGCAACCTCGTAGCATTTACCATTGGTGTAGCAATGAGTTAATAATTCTTTTATTTTTAGTATGATGACGCAGTCGTAGCAGCGTGCTTACTCTAGTCTATTAGTAAATTGATGAGTAAAATAATTAAATATCCCTCCAATCTTTGCCTTTTACCCATTGCACTTTCATGTTTAGCAGTCAACAGTCAAGCTTAAATAAAAATATACCTATCAAATATATTTTTTGGTGTACCCCGATTGCCGTCAGTTATGTGAGCATCAAAACTTAACGGAGACGTAACAAATAACCCTGTCGAGGATAAACGGACGTGGAAACTTCTGGCCCTGGAGGCCACTTAAAACTTATGTGGCTTCGTTAACCATGCCCATATGTTCTAAGTGTTGTTAAGACCGCCCATTGTGGCATAACTACAATTCAAGTTTCAATTTACTGCTCATAATTTTGCGCCAGTGTTTCTAAATGATTGAATATTCGAAATTTAAACATATTTGTTCTCTATTATTTACTTTTCAGATTGTTTTCGAAGTAAAATGGCGCATCATCGAATTGATTTCATTTATGACATACTAGCTTTCTATAGCCACACGTGTTTCATTACTGGGCAATATCGTACCTAATGACCAATTGAAGTCAATCAGTAATATTGAAATGTTTACTCGTAGGACAGCACCATATGTCACGAACTAAGTACGTATAGTTCAATTCAGAAACGTGTATTATCGTGGACGAATGCACATTGTCTTCATTAAAAAAAATATTAATGAATGTAAAACTAATTATTTCAATACGAATATCTTAAGTCAAATTTAGTAGTATTATACCTAATACCCTTACATAAACTTACTTAATTATAATCTCAAATATTATTATAAATGAGGGAATATGTTTATTTGTTTGTTGTCTCTTCACGTGTTAGCTAATGAACCAATTTTCTTGAAATTTTGCATATATATTATTAGAGAACGGAACAGGTTTCTCGTAAAAAATATTAGTTTCCGTGAGATTTGCGAAAAACCTGTATTATTTATATAGAACGTTGCAACGAAATAATCGTTGCCTAATAAGTAAGGATTAGTCAAAATGAAGAAACCACAGTGGCACAGACATGATTGTAATGAAAATTTACTTCAAAATTTAATAATTAACTTTCGACAATAAAATCAATAAATTAATCGATATTTTGCATTCGTATTGAAAGGTTTAAATAGCTTTTCATTCCGGCACCCAAAGCTGTAATTTACAATGTAAGTGAAGCCTGTAATACCGATGCCTTCCTTTGAATGTTTCGCTGGAATGGGTCTCGCATATTTTAGAAATAGGTATGCGCTGGCAATCTGCTGGGAATCCGGGGCTGAGAGCCGAGTAAACATCGTCTTTGGTCGTCTTAAAGATTCTCGTCCATAACTAAGCTCAAATACACTATAAACTTAGCTCTATTTCACAAATCGTTGTTATTTGACATATTTAAATCTTTACTTAAGTGCATTGTTAGAAGCGATTAAGAAGTTGAAATTCTGTACCGATATTTACAACTTCGTATTTTTGTCTTAAAAATACCGGCCTAATTACATGCCGTATTTAATTTCAATACTGGTGGAAATAGACTAACATTGAAACTTGTATTAATTAAAATATCGTTGCCATAGTATACCTATAGATACTATATATAAATACTCGTATTTCTATCTTTGAAAAGAGTATATAATGCATAGGCGTACATTATTTACACTGCGGTTATGTCGGCAATTCGTATCTCAGTTATGTTCATTACTTGAAATAACTGATGCTCTAACAATTTGAAGAAACCTGCACATTGGTGCACATTGAGGCAACTGAAGACACGATCACTGGCTAAGCAGAGTATTTTTAAGTTTTAAGCAAATTTTTAGTTTTATACGCCTGCAACACTTCAGCTAAGCTATAATATCGCTTCACACTGATGGACAGATGCATCTTCTAAATATACTCGTAGCATGCAAAGTCTATGGAGCCAGGGAATCGCAGCCTAAACGTTTGGCTATTGAACTACCGAGTAACGAACAGCCTTTGCTTTGTTTACAGGGGATTTCTGTAGACGGAAACTGTTAATTTTGACATAAAGTTGAGTTTATAGATTGTTTACCGTAGTCTAGAAGATGTAGTTACAGGAATAGAAAAGGGTATGTTAAGATGGTTCGGTCATGTGGAGAGGATGAATGAAAGCAGGTTGACTAAGCAGATATACAAGGAGAGTGTGGAGGGAAAGGTCGGAGTGGGAAGACCTAGACGAACGTATCTTGATCAAATTAAGGACGTCCTGGTAAAGGGTCAGGTCAAAAGTACCCGAAACCGCCGAGCTTGTATGAAGAGAGTTATGAATGTGGACGAAGCGAAAGAAGTATGCAGAGATCGTGGCAAGTGGAAAGAGGTAGTCTCTGCCTACCCCTCCGGGAAAGAGGCGTGATTTTATGTATGTATGTATGTTACCGTAGTCTAGCTTGACAACTTCACGATCATCATCAAAGACGTTGTTCAACAAATGTAGCGTAGGCCTCATTCTATTTTGCGCTTTATAGGTAAATTTTATGCGCCATTTTCTGGGTATCGTCTTTGAACCTAACGATGGTTATATGTATAGGTAAAATTTATATGTTTATTATCAAAAACTACAATTTACATTATATTGTAAAGTTTTGCATCAGTAAATAATCAAAGAGTCGATATATAAATAATCATTAGTATTTATCCGGGGATTAATCCTTGTGATAAAACAAACCGTATTATCATTTAAGTGATTTCAAACTACTTATGCATTCATTGCCTTTCTAAATAAAACTATTTCTCCCAATCCTTTCTGTGACTTTCAACCAACAAAATAAATTCAAGCGAACTTTTACAACAAAATAAATTCTCAACAACAAAAAGCATAATTTCCGGTAAAAGCACACGCCCAGTGACTGGCTGACTAATAAAACAGCAAGTAAAGTAACAAAGCACTCAGGCACACGGTAATATATCCAGCACTATTGAGATAACTACCTACCCTTTATTTTGAGCACTCAAGGAAATACTTATTCGTAAACGGGAAAATGGCGTTTCATTATTTTTATTTTCTCCTTACTGCTGAATACATTATATTTGAGGAATATTTTTACACATATCCTTTTTGAGGTAGACAGAGCCAAAAGTCGCTAGACTCAAAGATAGGTTCAGTAAAAAAAGGATGGAAACGAACTTCAGATGCATTGACAGATTACTAGCCCATCCCCGAAAAGAAATCCCAAGTTAATTAGCATTTCAATTAAATCAGCTAGCAACAATTTTTTTATCGCTACCAAACCAGCTTGGTAGCATTTTTGGAAATATAGTTTTATTAATCAAAAAATCCAAAATAGGATGTTATAATTAATCAATTCGTTTTACCGCTTCTCGGCTCAAAACTATTTGCTTTTTTAGCTCAAAATTATTTATTTATATTCTTCTGTCCTACTTCAAACAGCATGCTTGCTCTCTTAAAAACCTTGGCTCGTATTGAATTAAAAGGGACTATTTTACAAAAGTAATTTTTATTACCATATTACGATCTCTCATCTCATCGCTCATCCTTTCGTCAAAAAATCCCTACACTACAATAAGTGATTCGTGTTCGCATTAAAGTACTAATATCATTTCTACATTATCATATGAAATAAGGAAATGTCATTGAGCTTTGAGGTTATCTCGTAGTTTAATTTCCCTGGCGATGTAGAATTACATTATGCGAATATACCAAAATATGTATATATTACAGTAACATCGTGGTTTATAATATTCGTGAAAAGCAACCAAATATTTACTTAAATAAAAAAAGCAGATAATTTATGCCAGTTCTGTGTATGGTGTGTTTGCGAAATGCAAATAGTATGCGCAATCATAAAAAAAATTAAACCATGGTATATCACATCCATATAAGTGACCTGAAAGACATTTTTGATACCTACTACCAAAGCTGAAGACCACCCACATGAACTAAGCAGGTGGACCTCCGACATGTAATGTGGTCCAATTACAGTTGAACCAAGACCATTCCTTCTTACTTTACTGCTAAATTCCGCTTATAGGTTTTATAAAATGATAATAATCCATAACTAAGCTACCGATCTGCACACATTACTTTGTGTCAATCTTGGAAATACAAACTCTCATTTCCCGGGGAAAATTCCACGTCCATCTTTTAATTTAAGTTGGAAATAAATACTTGTTAATTAGTTAGTAATTATTATTATAGGGTCTGGCCCGAGCTTTTATGGTTCGCCTCGTTATATTAAACTTGCAACTAAGAATTTTGTTTCAAACAATATCGTTCAATTTCGCCTAGAATTTACCTCGAGTTTTATTTTATTACTGGCTCATTTTCTCCTCTAAAAGTGTTTCCTTTATTATTTGCCTTTAATATTTTCATATTGCAAAGGTAAAAAATACTGTTTTTTTTTTCTTAATAATCTGACGTAAGATACACCCCTATCTATAATCTGCATGCATTTTCATTATAAATAGGTATTTAAGTAAGTTATAATTTTTGTACAATAAAAGGTATTCTTTTAATTTTATTTTCCTTTAATAGATACTATTTTTTTTATTATAATTGACGTTTGAACTTTTAGTCCAAACATTCTCCATTGGGTACGAGTGAGAAAAAGTGTATTAAATTCTATGGCTAGTGGTTGTCCAGACATTGTTTGTAATCACAACTCTGAATATAAAATATGATATTAAATATTATGTAATAAACTTCAAATAATATTTGAATAATAATGTCTATATTAATTACACAGCAGATAATTTGAAATACCTATCATATTGAATGCTATCTATTAGAATGGGAAACGCTTGATAATGAAATGTCTACTCGAGCTGGTCAGGTTTGTAATTTCGACTGTATATATCTGTGAGTCCAGCGCAATGTGACCCCAGTGCATCAAATCTATTGCCGTAGGCTTTTAATAGTAAATCGCGTATTTTGGCGTTTACAAAAGTAATCGGCTTAGTACCTGTTCGGTTTTATTTCATTACAAAATAACTGTTATAATTGGAATGACGTGAATTTCAATAAATTATGATAAATAATTTATATAATTATATAATAATATTTAATAAGTACTTAAGTTACGGAACGTGAGCGGGAGCTTTTAAAAACAACTTTTTGAATTTAAGTAGAGACATGTATTTAAAAAGAGAGCAAATTACAGACTGACTTAATATTAGCTTAATGCTATGAACAATGGTGGTCCAACAATGCGTGGGCGAATACAGAGAATATGCACTATGCATTTATGAGAATTACGTCTCTATGGGGGGCGCCATACATAACTAAGTACCATGTTTGTGTGGTAACCAAGGAAAATATTGCGTATGCTGGCTACTCTTCTTTCTACGCACAAAAAATCTGTGAAGAGAAAGGTTAACTAGGATTCTTCTTTTTCTCACTCTTAATCGTTAAGAAATCCATTTATATACTAACGTGTAGGTCTTGTCTTGTCACGTGTAGTCTTCTGACCATTAGTTGTATCTACCTCGTTAAGGAAATAAACGTTTGTGAGAGTGCTGTATTAAAATAACTAAACAAAGAATAGATTGTTGACCAATATACAGTCATCTCCTTTTGAGTGGTATGATAACGGCAAACGTTCTACTGCCTGAATGATGAACTAACCCAACTCTAAAATTACTCACAAATAGAATTTTTACGTTAATTTTCGTCAAATTTAAAAGTATGTCAAATAAAGTTGACTTAGTTAACTAGTTTACTAAAACTAACATGCCGGAAACCGGCCGCGCCGCGCTTAAAATGATAAACAAGAGAACTTCTTTAAAAAAATTGTTTGATAGTATGCCCAAATTTAATTCTGTCTTACTTTCCTTCTTAAAATACCAATATTTTGTATACCGAATTTCTACGGGAGCGAAGCCCCAGGGCGCAGCGCGAAGTGACATCCATATACTCTGTGGCTCACAAATTATCTGTTTCAATGATCTTTTAAATATTACAATCAATTGTTCCAAAAAGTGGAAGAAATGCATTCAGTATGCTAAAATAAAATTATATTATTGCACAGAATTTTTTTAAATAAATACACTCGCTTTTATATACTTACTTATGTATATTAACTTCGGCGAAAACCGCTGTACATGTACATTTATACCGAATGCATGAATGTTATTTTTTTAATTTTCAACTATATTTTCAAGTAAAAGAAAAGTAAAATGGACATATGTTTGAGTTAATATTAACTGGCTGAGAGCACACAGCGAGTCAGTTTGCGCAGTCCAAACACAGCTCACATATGAAGGCGAAGGCAAATGCACGACGATATAACTTCTGGATTTACTTAGACTTGGGCTATCTTTGCTAATATTATATAGAGTATATTCATACTAACAATCACGTCTAGGTATATCCTTTACGGGTTAAATAGAACCAACTGTCCCCAAAGAACAAGTCTACAAAAACAAAGTAGATTTACAGTGTAATCTAGTATACTACTACGAAAATAAAATAGTAATGATTCAGTTCCTTCTTTTTCTTACAAACAGTATCGATATTGTCCTTGTAGGCAAACTTGTAACAGTGCGACTCCAATATTTGCTTCTTTGAAAACGATTGAGTTATTTGCGAATGATTGAAAAAGCGAAAGTCTAAAGACGGAAGCGATACAATAGAAACTTGTTCATTCTGTTTATTTGTTTGCCATCCAGTTCAAGTGGTAACGAAGTTATCATTGGTTTGTGGTTTAACAGTATCGGCCTTCCAGCTTTGAGCTTTCAGTATTTGTTTTTGACTCGTAATATTACCATTAGTGTATCTACGATTACTTTTTCAGAAATTTACATAAATTGGTCTTTTCTTTCTAGTTACAGAAGTGTGATAAGGAGATAAGTCTCTGCATTAAATATTTGTTTGTTTGTAATATCTTGTAGTACCTATATAGTTAAAAATAAATAAATCACTTGCAATGGCGGACTGATTCCATGAAGGGATCTCTTCCAGTCAACCGGCAAACAATAAAATTACTAGATAAAATTAAGTAATTTGAGTATTTTTATGTAGATATCTCGATCTCAAATTGGCATCTGATTATATTATCAATTTGCTATTTTCTACAGATTGACTGATAGGGAAATGCTTTCAGCATTAATTTCACCGATTGTACTTTTAAGGCTCAACAAATATTTTTTATCTCTTTCTCTTGACATAACGTATTTGCTTGTATGCTCAGCTGCTAGCTACAAAACAATGCGTTCGGTTACAGTGTGTAAGGTTAGTTACTTTTCATAGAAGAAAAATGATTCTTATACAGTCACTGGCAGTTCATATTTAAAACCTTGTGAGTACAATGTGCATGATAACACCCTGAAGTTCTGAGTGCATTCTAAATCCTGAAGGTAGATTGTGAAGTAGTAGAATTGTACTAGTTAAAAATATTTGTTACTCATGATTTATTACGTTTACGTCATTGCAATAATTAAAAATAAAAACAACGGATGGTCTACGACAAGTCTTTTTGTTGAAGCTGGACTGTTGCCAAGCAGCCAATGTAATGATATTGTCCAGAGGCTATGACTTGTTTCATAGGAACTACGATTCAAATAATAGTGTTTCATCTAACTTGACAATATGTATATCTCACTTTTGAAAATTCAATTAACGAAAAACTTATTTTTCTTTCTATCTTTTCAGGTATATATCTGCCTTCAGATGAAAAAGCTGCTTCATTCAGGAATGTAGTAGGTATTTTTTCCTAAAATCATTCAAAAGTACCTATTATTTATTTAACGTATATACGTCCCAGTTTGAGGTTTTCCATCTAAAAATAAAACGAAAAGAAATTAATAACTCATTGTTCAGAGTTCTCCAATGAAGGGGCTCGAGGCGTACCTAAAATAACAATTACGTTCAAGTACAAAGTACCTTTATTTCCTTTTCGTCGGAACACACGAAAAGTCAATTGGATTACCGGGCCCTGAAAATCATATTATTACTGCCTAGGGAATGTCTATACATGTACATTTGAATCGGCGGCTTTACTTCACAACTTTTTTTGTAATACGTTGGCTTTGCCGACCAATTCGAAACCAATTTACATTTCAATCGGGCGCTTCATGTAAAAACATGAGCGTCGAGGCACGCTCGCGGCTTATGAAATAATGTAACACGGAACGCCGCAAATATTCATGCATACTATTCTTCCTACTCAGTATAATTTAACACACGCCTTAGATATCTTACCTTTGTAGACGATTCTTTGAGGTTGGTGTGAGCTTAGCGCGGAAAATATAAAAGATACAGGCCGTATCATGCCAAATGCATGCTGTGCAGGTACATTTTCTTTTTGTACATTGTTGTAGAGTACTGAGTTCATTCTAAACTTTTGTTGTAATGGTGTTTCTTCGCTACCTTATCACACGCTTCTCTTATTTGATTTTACAACGAAAGTTACCCTGTTCATGTTCTATTGAATGATCGATCATACCTCCAAAGTTTTGATACATATAATTTATTTTTGCAATGAGACCATAATTTGAAATATATTACTTTATAGAATCTACTTTAAGAACTAAAAAATATTTTTTTCATTGATGAATCTTAACATATGTATTATTTCCCAAACAATGCATGAATTTCGCACAATATCTACAAAATTATGTCGTCTATGTCTCATGCTCACCAAAAATTTTCCTCGTAATTTACAAGATATGACATAAAGCCCCATAAATATTTCATTCTTGCTACGACTCCTTTGAAACTGCTCTAGGTAAAGATAAAAACACATGACTTGTTCCATTTATGTTATCAATTTCCTCTTTTGTGAATGCTAGGACACTGCCTGGCTTCTTGATGGTTCGAATAAAAAATACAATATTCTTAGCAAATTTCTTGTTTCGTCATTTTCTAGTTTCTGTTGTACTAATGAATATAGAAGATTTAAAAATAAAAACTAAAAGAAGATATTGTATCTTCATAGATTTTTTAAACGTTTACCATTCTTGTTAGGTTGGATTCAGCTTTTAACGGACGAGATATTAGCATGTTCCTATTTTTGAACCGACCAGATAAATGTATGTAATGATAAATATTTGAATGAAAAAAAAAAGAAGAGGATTTTTTGGTGATTTCATAAAACAATATCTAAAAGAAATGACAGTGTAAATTTAAAACAATACGTAAATTAATAAATCCAACTTTACCCCAAAGTACCCGTTTACAGGATTCAGTGCAAAATCAGCTGCGGTTCCTTTGACAAGCATTATGCGAAACGACGCTAGGGTAGATAAACTTTCTAAATGACAGAGGCCGTGACGAGACTAACTTCATTTTGTTCTGTATCACCCGTGATAATAGGTACTCTTTTGTGATAGCTAATTTTAGAAATAGAATTCTATAAATAACTTTAAGGTAAGCCAAACAATTAATGGGTGGTTTTCCTACTCGGATGTCGGCCTCGGATTTATTGGAGCTTTACGTTAGCAGTAGTATTAATTTATACTCATTTTGTTTTGTATATATAAATAAAAAGTAGTTGCGAAACCAAACATCTTTCGGGCGAAAACCTTCCATGAGCAATATGTAAAGTTCATAAATAGGCTGCAATCTGGTATTGAGACATGCCACGAGAACCTAGTCGCGTTGTTTTCCCACATCATCATGTGTGACAACCGATGTGTCATCATTGTTTCATTTTGTCCAAGATTTTGCTCATATGAGGATCTAAAGTTAGTGAAAGGGGCTGCGATAGCGTTGGGTATTCTTCATGGGTATCACGAATGTAGTGATAATTTTACAATATTTGTCTTACGTGCGTGTTAAAGTTTTTCATCGACGACCTGAAAGAACAAGGAAAACAAAAAACTTTTTAAATATAAAAATTACGAATACATAAGACTCTTGAAATTTCCATAGTAGTAATCACTAATCGCATGGTATCAATAATCTTTATTTACTCACTGATGAGGGAAGGAGTCAACCTTTATCCACTTATATATGAGTACCATCGAACGAGCGGAATTTTCACGAAAAAGCCAAACGTAAGATTAATTTGTGTCAATATAAATTATATAACATAAAATAAATTGAATTGGATGATGCCAACGTTGATAAAATTTTGCTGCGTTAACAATATAAGAGCACACTTCATAAATGTGGGGAAGGTTCAACTCACAATTATAAGTGTTTAATTACTGCGTACAGGAATGAAGCAAAATGTTAAGTAACTGAAGAGGCTCGAGAAATGTGGTAGAAAATGATTATGGAGGGTCCTGAATATAGTAGATTTTTGTTGAAATACCTTTAAAGAATTATTCCTGTAGAAATTAAATCCGATAATACTGCATATTACAAATTATAATCTTATATTTTGTGCTATATTTTCTTCAGTTGTCAATAATGGGTTATAAGAAATAAAATTTGAAATACATATCTTATATCTTAATGTATAGAAATAAATATATCTTATTAAAAACAGGCAATGTCGCTTGAGACAAACGTCGCTTTAACTGCAAACATGCATAATTTCAAAATTTAACTCCACCACTAAATTCTTTGCGCTGTAGGAAGGCGCAATAAAAAAGGATAATTCTGCCCAAATAATGTCACTAACTTTTATTGGACTATTAAACGGTGAACCGTGTTCGACAGGGCGTGTTTTTAATGGGTCAGTTTTTGTTAGTTTACGCATGTAGCTAGCATGTACCAGGCCACTACCGGGCGCATATTGGCGGGGTGCCAATATTCGTCCAGCCATTTGCCCAAGTTGCCCTCCCAACCGGAATCTACAAAGTTTGCGGTGAACGAACCGTTTATTTTGACTTTTAACCTCATGCAGTTTAGTTTTTAAGGTTTCATACTTTAAATAGATCGATATATAAAAGTTGGTCGCAGATACATTGTTTTGTCGCGGCAATTAACATACTATAGGCCATTGAATTGCGTAACAGAATTTCTCAAAATTGTAAATTCGAGATTTATAACTAAAGACTTAGAATTAAAAAAAAAAACTTTTACATTTCAGATAAAACGTTACTACATACATACATACATAAACTCACGCCTCTTTCCCGGAGGGGTAGGCAGAGACTACCTCTTTCCACTTGCCACGATCCCTGCATACTTCCTTTGCTAAAACGTTACTGATGTAAATAATATAAATATGATCTATTTAAACGAATAACCATAATATTATTTTAGTGAGAGTAAAATCAGTAAAGTTAACAAAAGTGTAATGTATTACTAAATTTAAATTGTCGAAGTAAAAAAAGTTTAACTCTAGTCGTTTTATTTAAAACTGCAGCGTAATTTGAGTCTTCCTTCCCTTCTATTTTGATTGCCGACACCTGTTACCTTAACGGAGACAAAAGCAGCTTAATAAACTTGAGCTTCTCAGAGCATTTGCATTGGGTTAGTTTATATTTAGTTTATGGCACCCTGTTACGCTGAAGGTTATAAATAAAGTCTTGAATCTAAATTTTAAAGTCTAATTGTTAGGGTATATGTATTATCAATAATAAAACGCACATACATACAACGTCTTTAACCATTATGAGCAGACAGAGTCAAGAATCTTAAAAAAACTGTAATGCCACGTTCAGCCATATAACTTATGGATTAATGATGGAATTGTGACTCAAATAGTGACAGGTGGCTAGCCCATCGCCTTAAAGAAAACCCCCAAGTTTATTACCCTAGATTGACTTTAACAATCTGCTTGAAAACAGCTTATGCTGCAATTCTATAGGCTTCTAAAAATGTAATTATTAAATTTTTGGATTTTGACACTTTCATATTAGCTAAATTAAGTAGCTTTTTAAAATTAAAGAAAAAACACAGTGAGCGGTAGTAAGTGAGCGATATAATTGTAAGTCTTCTATCTAGTAACAGGTAAACATTATACACATAGTAAGAAAATTTATGAGGTGGTTATCCTGTAAGACGTAAACCACTAAGCAATAAAGGGACATAACAGTGTACTTGGTATTCGAAAGGAAAGTCTTGTATAGACGTCTATGAAAAATGCTTATTTCATTCATTCAGTGATTTTATTCCATTTGCAATTTAGGTATAATTCAAATTGTTAAATATACGAATAAAGAAATAATTTTAATAAAAAGCTCATAAAATTTAACGTTTATATAAAATCCAACGTCTAAGTTCTTGTGTGAAAGTAAGAAACACACACATATCCCTTTAAAGTTTCGTATTTCTAATATTATCTTTTGATTGAAATTCGACGTCACGTATGCGGTTTTATGGTTTGATAAAGTTACTGGTAAACCTATCTACCTGTTACCTCTCTTGGGAATATTAGATGCTTGAAGATTGTTGTTAGTTTAGCGTTTAACCTTTAGATATTCGGCAGAGTGATGAAATCCATACTTTTCTAACTTATTCATATTATGAATTGGAAAGTGTGTTTATTGTTCGAACCCTCATCACTTTATATAATTTATCAAACTTTATTTACTAACTAATTAACTAAATTTAAGGGATAGGCTTACAAACTTTACGTCCTTAATTTGATCAATAAAATTTAAAATTATCTGTAAATTTTTAAACCTTAACATCATTTAACAGGATTAATAAAGCAATCACAGAGCACCTTGCCGGCTTGAGAAATAGTCCACAGGGACGCAATGTGCCAGCCCCGAGTTTGGACTGGCTGTATGATTTATGGATACTATAACTTTAGTTGCTATGTCATCATTTTCGCTACAATTTGTCTGAACATTTTCTAGAAAGTTAGGTATTATTTACCTGTTAAGGAGTTTATAAGACGTTGAAGACTCGCTTGAAAATTTGGCATGTAAAGTACTGAAGTTGCTGTTTAGAAGAATCAGTTTAAGGAAAACATTATTTTGTAAGTGTATCAGATTCTAAGGAAAAAAAATCAAACTTTTGAAATAGTTTAGTTTTAAAAAGTATTCTTACTGAAATTGGGAAGAAAAATCCTATCAGTTCCACTGGTAGGAATACTTATTATGTATTTTAGTCGAACCTAGGTTTAACAATAAAGCAATGTACATATCTATCAAATGAAATGTTACTATAATCAGTCCAGTTGGGTTGCTTAAAGTAAATTTCGCATCTCAAGGTCGGCCCGTTTGATCTTCGATGAATAAGTGAGGAGTCATATGTAATTCACTCCAAGATTCTCTCAGAAATAAACATACCTTACCTGAAAATGCCATTGAATTTTGTATGAAGGGACTCCGACTGCTTCTTGTAAGGAACTGAATTTATAGCGCCTCAATTTCGCAAACATTTTCACACATTTCATAGTATATTTTATTCATCTTCTTCCCGTCATAGTTCCTTCTATCTTATCTTCGCGTGTTCCCAGTTGCGCCCTTAGCTGTTATTTCCCTGGACCCGCAATCCGATATTTTGCTTTTTCCCTCTTGATCCCCACATACAAAATTTTGCATTAATTTTAGATAACTTTTTGTAATTGTAACTAGATGAGAAAAATAATTAAAAGACAGTTTAGGCGTACAGCTTTGCCCTGTTTCGTATGTAATCGTATTTTTTTAAAGGGATGAGAGTGGGGTAGGTTCCCTTTGTACTTCACACATTGCACATGAAAAAATCCATAAAATTGGTAATACAAATAGTGTGAAGAGGTCTTAACAAATACAATTTCCCATTTATAGTATTAACTAGCTTTTTACCCGCAGCGTCGCTTGCGTGAATTTAGCGCCACGTACAAAAGACTACAGGGTTTTCGAAATTCCACGGTACGATACAGGGTTTTCGAAATTCCACGGTACGAGTATCTTTAATTTTTACTGGTGTTACAGTGTAGCTGTTAACAAAAACTTTAGCATTTATAATATTAATTAGGATAGGATATGGAAATAAGTATGTGTATAAGGGAAAATATGAATTAATAATCATATCATTGTGCAGTAATTACATTTTTACCTCGTTATAGTGTAAGAGAAATCTATCTTTAATAACACTGTAGCGGTCGTTTAAATGTTGTTGTTATATCTAACCGAAAAACATACAAATTGATAATAAATAAATTCAACTCTATAAAAAGTCTCCTTATTTTATTTAAATTTTGTTACACAGTACTAAACTTAACATCCTTAATCCCGTTTGAAAATAAGGATAAACTAAGTAAAGACGTCTAGGTCCCAAAAGAGCATTGTTATGGCCGAATAAAACCTAGTTTGTCGTGAACTTTATCTGGTTGGTGCTTCGTCTCGCATACACAGCAAGTGCATTTTCAAAGAAAGTGCTAAATTTTTCCACTTGCATGTTTATGTATTTTGTGTCATATGAATTTTCTTGAGGTCTTTTGAATTTAAGACTTTAAAGTTTCATTTGAGACTTTATGGTTCTTTTACTTTAGTATTTTTGTTTAATTTTATGTTAAACTAGCTATTTACCCGCAGCTCCACCCGCGCCAAATTAGCCACTAATATTTTTGATAATAACTTTTTCGCCGCACTTTTGAGGCTGAGAATGAAAATTTGTTTAATCTGAAACAAATGTCTTAAACCTATCACATATAAAATAAGAAATCGTGACTTTATTAATCTTGTTCTTGACCCACCTTATCCATTTACGTTCTTCTCACCTGCAAATTTAATTACCTCCCTTATTTATTGGCTATTCCATCAACACGCCGATTCGTCACGTTTCGTTTTACACCCTCAAGTAACGTAAAGACGGATCGTGACGTAGGTCGACGTACAATTTCCCGTCCGAACCAGCCTGACCGCTCAGCCTTCCCCCGGGATCCCCTTTAGCTGACAACCTGGCTCTGTACCTACCGGATATAGAATGCCAGGGCAACCTTTGCCAGGAGAAATTGCTTCCGAACGCGTTTTACATTGTTAAGAAGCTATTGAAATGTATTGAATTTAAAACCAATCTTTTACGTCTACTTTTCAAGGCGATAGTTTTGTTTATTATATTTCTATACTGCTATTCGAAGTAGTGTTATGATTTATGTTTGTTACTTTGTCTTTAATGCTTGCTCAGATACAAACAGTGCAGGTTCCAATCTTGTGTGAAGCTTACTACTTAATTTCTTTGGTCCTAATTGGATATGCCAACTGATTATTGTATTGTATTGTATTGTTTAAGGATAATTACCTTCGAAGCCCGTACTCATTTAATAGCCTGCACCCATAAGAATATATATCCCGATTTCAGTATAGACAGTAACCTACCTGTTTATATGGAAATCTTTCAAAAATATAATAATAATGAAAAAATAAATAAAGATAAAAAATTTTAACTTCTCTCCTGTGTAATAAATTTAAGAAGGGGAGCAGTAGTGTATTAGTTTAGGCGGAAGTTAACTAAATACTCGTAAATATTTATGTCTAAAAAGGTTAAGAATTTGTTCCGCTTGAAACGCGTGAGGAGTTCACTTCTAATACATTTTAAATGTGGACTCAGTTGCAAGCAACATTACAAAAATATGAGGTTTCTTTAAGATGTTTCTACGACTATAAATTATAAATGAGTGGAGAAACGAATAAATTTATTTCTGAGTAAGAATCTTTAAAACTCTCTATAATGGAATGCTAATAAGTCCGACTGTCGGTTGACCAAAATACTAACTTAGGTCAAAGTTTGGAACATTATTTTAATGAAATTCATAACACGATCCACTTTGATGTTCCTCTACCAGGAATTTTTAACAAGCGTTATTTTTAATAGAAAGAAAAGTAACGAGGCCTGGCCAGGAAAAAAAGGAATTAATAAGTTTCTCTGAAAATGTTATTACTTCTTATTACGTTTCCTCAATAATTATTGAACTTTATGTAGGTTGTTATAATGTCCATCAAGTAATTCTGATGTATAAACTTAAATCTTATGTACAAAAAAATTAACAAAAAGCTTAATTTAAATCATTCACGGAGGATAGATGGGTAGTATTTCTTTTTATGCATATCATTACAAAGACAAATAAAAATATTTTTGAAGTCCCGGCGAGAGTGAGGTTTCGGGAAACAATGATGCTAAATATATTTTCGTGGGTGGCTAGTAAGAAAATTTGTTTAATAAAAACTTTATTACAAGTATAATTTATTTCTATGAAAATTATTAATAATTAAACTTATGATTTATGACTACTATACAATAATATACTTAGTACTATGACAAAATTCTACGGAAATCCAATGTATTATTTGTATTTAAGGTAAAATGAAACTACGTTGTATGAAATTTGGCATTCCAGTTTCTCTTAAATCTGTGAGTGTATTCTCAGAAACAAGTCAAGAAGTTAAAGAAAAGCGTCTCTAGGTGTTGCAACTGTCCGTTTTCTCTTTTTCATTCCTTGCTTCCTTTTATTCTTGAATGCATCCGGGTGCAGAGCAAAGCTGTATATTTTTTGAAAGGGAACGGTCGGCTATTGATTTTATTGTTAAGCTTTAAAATACTATAACGGTATCCACTCGTTTTGTGGTTTAATTATATTGTAGAATAAATGTTATTCATAAAAAGAAAAGAAAAATAGAATTTTTAGTATCTTCATAGTATATAACAAAGTGGCTTCCCGCTGTCTGCCTCTTTGTATGCTTAATTTTCTTAATTACCTAAAGTATTGTGTTGCTTGATTGAAGAGGATGGTTTATATGTAGGTATATACCTAACATCGGCATTGCACCGGTCTGAAGCCGGTAGCTTCAATTATCTTTAAATGTTTAAGAGTATTTATAATAAAACTAAAGATGAATATTCTAGGACAAGTCTACGTGCCCCAAGTGAACGGGCCCGAATCGATTGATGAATGTGCAGATATAATAAGGGTGTATTTAATTTAAAGCAAAGTCAGGCAAACAAAGGAACACAATTTTTTGTGTACCCTATAAACATCTCTATGACATCACAAATGACAGGACGTATCGAAATGGAACGTTGAGATTTTGTCAGTCCGCGTCAGTGCTCGGCAAATTAACTCAGGCGTATGGTAGTGAACGCTGCTAACTAACGTGATTGCCTATGTGCGTTAGTCAGTAGTCATGTATTGAAAAGTACTGTTTTATATCAGGCCTACAATATATACAATCACGCGAGTGATACTACCCATATCTTAGACTCAACCGATAATACCAAAAAAATCTTAGTTTGTACATTACATATCAATTGCGTGTAGGCGAATCGGTTTTAATTTTAGCTAACGAGTGAAACAAATATTGTATTTGTTTCACTATTCCTATTATTCCTATTTTATATACTTTTAAGCTCAAATACAATGTGGCCTACATTTCAATTACGGCTTAATATTTAAGCCTTTACAGATTATCGCCAACCATGCGAAGCCTAGGCATGCTAATAGGAAGTGTGTACCAAACAATAACTACCTATAGTTATACCAGCCATTGTCGAAATAACCTTACAGTTATAACAATTTAATATATCAAATGTACCTAAAGCTCATTGACGAAAGAAAACCAATTTACTCAAGAAGAATTGAAAAGTTAATAATTAATATTGAAACCACGATCCTAAACTCAATATTACTTTCAATATCGAAATTCAAAAAGACTTAATCTGAAAAGCTGCGAGAAAAATCTATCAGAAGATATTTCAAACACAAACCGCGATAATCTGAATAAACCCTGTTCTGAAATGATGTTTCTAGATATCTTGTAGGTATTTGAATTCAGAAAGTAGATTTTTGCTCGCTATTTGTATGTTCAAGCTGAAGTAAGAGCTGTCATCTGTTGAAAATATGTAACTATGAAGATAATGATATTGATAATAGAAATAATAAGATCGATTTATTATTTTCGCAGTTAAAACCTCTGTTATTTTTTGCCGAATAGAAAATTTCAAGTGAAGATGATAAATTTTAAAACCAAGATTATATTCAGTATTTTTTAAAAACGTGTTAATTTCCTAAGCAAGACCGATTTTTTACCGTCATTGGTTTTTAACAATAAAGACCATATAGCCTAGTCTAGGCATTTAAGGAAAACGAATAATATTTGCTTTCACGATAGCTAAACAAACAGGAACTTTTTTAATGACACTCCACTCTACAACTTCGTAAGGTGAGTGAATATTGTGTGAATAAACTGAAAATCACGTCGTTAACATAAACAAGCATGACAATAAACACATTTTTTTATTCTTTAGCGAAGATCATTAGTACGTCTTACTAATTTGGTATTCTTGCACCTGACTCGTCTTCATCCGCAACTGTCTACTAAGTGAAAAAATATTTAAAAAAACCCAAACCCCAAGTTTGGCTCAATGAAATATTGATGAAATTAAGATTCAGAGATTGGCATAGTTGCCAAACTATCGCCTTCTAGAAGAAGGATAATTAATTTCTAAATACATATATCAAATAACTTGCCTAAAACTATTACGTAAACTCTAAATGACTACCAAAATAAGTTTTACTAGAGTTTTTTTTTATTAAATTTTCTCAAATTGGTCAATTTTCAGCTATGGTTTCACTGAACGTGGTTTCGAGTTGCAAAAGTTCGTGAATTACACACCTTTTATTTCTAGAAACATGATCGGGTCTCTAGGGGATCGGAACGTGTGCCTGGCACTTAAAAAGTCATAAATTAGAGGTGGTTCCCCACAGGCGTAGGGTGGGGCGGTTTTTGTCTGAATAATAGCCCCAATGTGCCCAAAACGCTGTAATAACGCGCTTCTTAAACATTTTCACGTAATTCCTGCGTATTTCGGTGGTTCTTGTTATGTATGGTTGAATGCGGAAGTTGTTATAGAGGCAAGTAGAATTACTCGGTTCTATATATTCATATATGTGTATATATATTCATGCTTTTTCTTACCAGAGTCTTCATCTATCCCTTGTAAAGATGCATATTTGTTACTTTAACTACATTTCCTCTCGCAAAAGTGACGTTTTAGTATACATTTCCCCAGAACGCCCCGATTCGATTAAGTTCGTTGAACGTTTCTATTTCTAGTTGTCTTGTGTTTTAGATAAATATTTCTATATTTCTGTGATAAGTCCAATAAATCTTAAAAGCTTATTAATTGCGTAGTTACTTACTGAAATTTATTAAGGGCTTCATCATCCACTCGAACATGTTCCATACCTATGACAAATCTGTATGAAAATCTGAATTGCAAAATGAATATGCATGAGAAAATGTAAATTTATTTCACCTTGTTACTTGCATGGGAGTAAAACTAATTTTCGTCGTCATTTGTATTCTACTGGAGTCTCATCTTTGACATTTATTCATATAAAAACGCTCTCTGACTGCGACAGTCACGCACGCGGCTCAATCCATATCAATTGGTAGGATTTTGAAAACAAATGAAATTTATTTGCCTGTCAAATTAAAACCTCTGACTTTCACCGCCAATATGTTTAAAATAGCAGTCTTTTTCCAGATATAAACACCTGGCATTCCTATATTTAAAGTTTTGAAATGTTTAGTCTTTTTCTGAGTCATTTAAAAAAAGGCTTTCAATAAAAATTAAAACAATCAATTAATAAATAAATCACGCGATTAAGCTGATTGCTACCTCGACCTGTCGCGAGCAGTATCTGCCAAAATACTTCGTACATCAAGCGCAAGAAGTTAACTGGAGCTTTGTGTTCAACAACTGGATGATCCGAAACCGTAAAAATATTTCCTTTTAGTTGTATTTATAACCATAGAAACATTAATAATATTACTATTTATAATAACTTTTAACTTTAATAATAAGAACACTTATTACATAAAAAAAATACTTACGCAGCATTGGCTGAAGATTGGAGAAACATAAGTATCAATTCAGAAAAGTGTTATTATAAAAATTACGCCGTCTTTTGCACTTTTCAATCAGCAGATGCACATTACTGGTTTTTTAGTACTCGATTGAACTCAGCAAAAATAACCATACACTTTTCCCTTACATCAAACAACATTAGCAGGGAAGAAAGGGCAGAAAGCCACGATATCTCAACGCAACACAACGCTTTTATTACATAGGACCAACAAATGACCAACGATTTGGCAAAATTAAGCTAATGCACACATTTGTACGTGTTTGTGTATAAATCGCACTTTTATACACGTGTTTATTAGTAATTTGGCTTTTTATTCAATTACAAGCTTTCGTTAAATTCAGCCACATGTAAAGAAATTCATTTGGTTGTTCCCCTGTGCGGTGTGCACATGTAAATAAAAATAATAAAAAAAAAATACAGATGAACTGTAAAATAATAAAAAATTACAGAACGGATACATACTATGTACTTCTTAAAAACTAATCTAGTTAGGTGTAGTCATCATTAGTCACTTCTTCATGAATCATGAATATTATTTTCGTCATCTTATTGGTATCATTTCATTTAATTCCTTAAATGTGAAAACCTTGTTTCCTTTACATAAATAAAAAGTTAAAATCTCCAACAAGGTGGAACGTAATTATAAGCGAATGAAGAAAAAAGGTTAATTAATAAGCTTTTTTTAGTAATAACATAATATTTTTTCTTTCATTATAAATAAATGTCGCCTTTTACCTTTTGACTGAGTTGCGTTCGGTAGAGGCACTTAAACTCTCATAAATTAGTGGTAGCTGCCCACAAACGAGGTGGTCCACCCTGAATAATGGCCGCCTGAACGCAATGGTAAAAATAACAATTTACCATGTCCATGCCACTTCCTCTCTTTTAAATAACAATATTTATTATTGTTAAAATATTTAATCTGGGAATTTGAAATATAAAGTAGATTTAACGATGTAATCTCATCAAAATTTTAAGTATGTTTTAATTTAAATACATATTTATTTTAAATTTTTTTTTTATTATTTATCTTACCTTTAAAATTTTGTGACGCGGTAAATAGCCCTGTTATCGAAAATATAATACCACTTAGTTATTGGGTTTTATTTTTCAGTTATGAAGTAGATGATAGTAGAGTGCTAATAAAAGCATAGTAAGATATTAAAAAAATGTGCAGTAAAGAGTTTACAAACAAAGAAACAAAATGTATTATTAATCATTTCTACATCAATAATATCCTCGGTACATATGTATGTATAATCGCAGTCTTGGTAAGCAAAAATTCCTTTACATATCTATCCTCTGAGAAAAATACAATTTATGATTGATGAAAGTCTAGAAACCTTTTGTGCCCTATCAAGTCTCTGTAGCGCTCAGCGAGATTTACATAGGATTTGCACTTAAAACGGACGGAAACGCCATGAAATAAACATTAGCTACTCGACTTTTGAAAGTGAATTGAAGAATATCTTCTGTTTTTTTTTTTTGTGTGGGTGCTTTTAATATTATTACTATAAAAATTTTGAATTTTCGAGCTTGATGACTTATAGGTTTTTGGATAAGTATTAGAATCATGTCATAAAAAGGGTCATAAATAAAACGTTACGATTAAAGAGATTAACTTGTTACACATAAATTTGAAACACTTCATACAATCCCACAGTTCTTTTCTCTAAATGCCCTGGCCGCGATTCGAACCCGGGACCTCCGGTGTCACAGACAAGCGTACTACCGCTGCGCCACAGAGGCCGGACGAGCGAAATCTGTGATGTATCATCTTTCCTAACCCAAACAGAGCCATTAATTTTCTGAAACGCAGAAGATAACTAATTGGGTTAGACGTGGATATCGTCTGGTCACAGGGATCATGTGATAACCTCGCACGAGCTGCGGCTACACCATCTCGATACCCTGAGAGATAATCTAAAGTCTTATTTTAATCTGTATATGCTCATGGCTTCTTTTTCTGCTCAGATTGTAATAGTTAATTAAAGGATATATGTAAGTAACTTAATTTGGATTTTTTTAAGGTTAGCAACCTGTTTCTATATTTGAAGGTCAATGGCATGATAATATCATTAAACTAAATGAGAATTGTGACATACTAGCTTTATATACATCTTATATAAACTATAAATCACAGTAGTCTAAAAAAAGGTCAACACACATTGATGGAACTGTCCTGACAAGGGTTTAAATTGAGGTGTGTTTAAGTTTAAATTATATTAAAACTGTACATCAGAAGGGCCAACACAATTTAACAAGTGGTGATGTGCTCTAAAATTTAATGCACGCAAACTCTGTAGCTGTTTAGGAACCCGCAAAGTTCTTGATTAGTTCCCTTGTCAATTACAGTGAGTTATGGTCCATGTTTGAAACGCAGAATTTGATGTTCTTCCTGTATGTATGTGTGTATACAGGGAATTACTGCGTGTTTAAAGTATTTTTAATTTTTAAAGGGATCTATATCATGACACTAAAGTACGCTAGCAATTCCGGCCGCGTAAAATAAAAAAAAAATCAAATCGGAAAAATATCTCTTAGTGCATCTCTAGACTACGTAAAAAACCTAGATCACAAAATTTTAAATGTGCTTTGCGTTATTATGTTAGTTGGTAAATCAGTTTACAAATTTTTATAGATAGATATAGTGAAGGATGACTTTAATGTTGACATCCAGTTCAAATTGCTATTGCGAGTGTTAAAAACATATTTGTAGTTCAAATAAATATTGGTCGCTTAAGCTTTAAATGTACCAACTAGTACACTGTGACCAAATCTGGCAAGTCAAATTTGACCTACTTCCTTAGTGCCATTGCAGATTATAAAAACTGTTGCTAAACCGCAATGGACCAATTCTTTAAATCCTGTCTCACAAGAATTCCTGAGTCGGTATCGAATTTTCCGGTCAAACGCTGCCCACTATACAAGCACTAAAGGGAACCGCTTAGAAGATTTATCTCCGTAACTAAGCATTCCGCACTCGACTTTCTATTTCCGTTAGATTGCACCCGGTTATCCTACGGGATCTTCCCGATAAATGAGCTCTAGCTTCCCAACGTTTTTATCCTAAGTGGGACACCAGGGTCGTAATCTAAATACGAAGTTTTATAAAATAAAAATAAATATCTTATTTAAAGTTTGATGACTTGGAAGCAAAATTTTGTTCTTTTCAATGTTTGATTGCATACATGGAGTATATAGATAATTGCGTAGCAAAACTCCATATTTTGTCGGATAAATACTATTTAAATCTGAATTCCATCATTAAGCCCAAGATTGTTGGATTTGTCTCCACCGTTAGGTATAATTGTATGAATATATAATAAAGTAAATAACATCTAGCTTGTTTATTTAGTTTAATAGTTTTATCTAATGTAAGTCATAATTTTGCAGAACATCGGCACCAAAATATTCAAGTTTTTTTTTCATATTTTTTCATTTTCAAACCGTTTGATTACCTTAAGAGAAAGTATACCTTGAAATGTCACTGGAATGCCAGAAAAATTGTGTGAACACAACTTAAGTAATCTATGCCGGTCAAAGGGATAAAAAGAAAATATATTATAATACCGTAAAGCAGCCAGAATTCTGTCAATCAATATTCAATATTCTGTTGGTGGAACATACATCAAGCTATCCAGACCAATCAGTATCGATGTTGTCTGAGTGAATATTGCAAATATTAATACGTTACATTTGGGCACGAAGTAATGTTATGTTGAAGTTTGTTCTATTTCTGAAACTAAATTAATTATCGTGGATTCCATAATTGAAATTTTATGTAGTCTTGAAAAAATCAACATCGAATATAGGTATATCACTACTTTATCCTATAGGAGAAGACAGAGTCTCGGAAGAACTTTAAGGTAAGGCTATTTGAATTATATTCGCCGTAATTATAAATACAGCGAAAACATTACAATAACAGTAATTTAATTACTTTTGAATATTTTTAGTAAGTAGTTTTATTAAAATAAAGTACCTACTACTAATGGAATGGATGTCACTTTAAAAGTAATTGTAATCAAATCTCTTTACAATAAATTTAAAATATTTTCAAATACTACAACGCAAAGCTCTGGAAGAAGCTTATTTTAGATTTATAGAAATAAACATGAAATGTCATAAATATTAGAAGTTAAATTGTCATATAATAGGAACGCATTGTAAAGTGAAACCAAGATAACTATACTTAAAACACGTAAGCAGCTTACAAGCGGCTTTAGCGTGCAGGACTAGTTGGCGGTATGTGACGCTCAAAGCATGTAAGCTAGCTTTAATATTAACGATATTGTGATGCAAAGATTTCAAGAATAATATAATATTAAAATGTAAATTTATCTATATAAAACTTTTTCGTTACCGAGTGACTGTCACACTGACAGACAACGCACAGCCCAAATCACTGAGACTAGAGACTTTAAACTTGGCATGTTGGTTTCTTTCTTAAATTCTCAGGAAGACGAGAATTATAAGGAATTGTCGTTTTAAGTAGGTGTAGCCGCGGGCGTCCTCTTACTAATTCCATTCCGTGACGAGGTAGAATAGGACCATTCCATCTCTTTCCCGTAACTGTCGTAAGAGAACGCTCAATTTATAGAACTAGCACTTTCACGTTGCGCGTAAGGTTTCTCTGTTAACAAAGGTTGTCAGACAGAAGTTGCTTTGTCTGATTATCTTAGTAACTATTCTTGGGTTATGAGTATGACTATAAGCCATGTTGCTATTGCTAGGTCGTCCTTTATACTTATAAATTTTGGACTTATCAGATGATAAGTCCAAAATTTTCATTACAACCATCCTAGTTTTGTAAAGCTCTTTTGGTTTGCTTCACTGGTTTATATTTACATAATGTTAGTAGATAACATATGTAAGTACTTTCGTGTGCATAAAGTCATGTATGTTTATTGAAAGTATAGAATAAGTTTTGTAAGGACTCATAACTTGGTAAGGAAAAGCTACGCGAGCGCTGAATTAAAATAAAATTTTCCTTAGGAAACCTCACGTGCGCTCTTATTTAAAGGATTTCTTCTTAATATTGCAATCGCGAATGAAACGCAATATGTGTGTTGTGTTCAAAGAAAAATATTGCGATTCCGCCGCCACCGTGCAATTTTGCGGGGATTGCTCGCAATTGCTATTTCATATGTTGCATATTTCATCCTTTGTTCCCTTTTTTCCCACGTCACAATATCACATGTTACGCTAGAAAAACATGGTTATTCTAAAAATACAGCGTAAAACCCCTCATGTTATGCAATTTAGAAAATGGATAACAGCCGGGGGAAATCATCAGATACTTTTTGTGTAGTGGTCACAGATATGAAAAGATGTAAAAGTTTCGTCGAATTCCTCCTTTTACTTTTGTAGGAATTGGTTTTATTTATAGTGTCCTTATAATGAATATATTTAAGTAGATATAATAATGATAGTTTAAATTTATTTCCTACTACTAATACTTGGGGAAGGTTAGGTAGGCAGGCAATGAAGATAACGGAGTTGTTAGTCTTTAAATAAAGGAAGAAGCGTAGGTGTATCGTTTTCTATTTTTAGTTAACAAAATCCTGATTTATGCAAGTATATGTCTGAACTAAATTTACTGTGGTGTATAAAATAAATCCATGCCATAAAATATTTTTCGATGATAGTGCCGTAAAACAGGATTCAAATAACGGATATTTTTTTTTAGTCACGTCAAATTCATTTTTGATTTTACAGTTTTCTACTGATGTTTGCAAAGCACCGGGTAGTTTATTTGTTAGTAATCCAACAATTGTAAAATCAATATTCTAAGCAAATAGTGATTGCATACTATGAATGCTTTGATCGCTTGGAGCGTGTGGTAGCTGTAACAAGCCTGTCACTATCGTGTACACGGTCCCTAACGCCAGATTAGAGCCGTCCAAATCGGTCCGATGCATCGACGAGGTCTGATTGTGATGAAGATTACAATTTACATATGTAATGCATCGATATTCTATTGCATAATGGACACAAGGGATAAGCCAGTGATGTTATCATCTCGCTATTAGGAATTAATTTCATTTGCTGAAATGAGTTTTTTTCTGACCTGCCTAAAACTAGCAAGGTTTTATTTAAATTTCGTTTTATATGGCATACAAGGAAAAACTCCTCAACGACTCAAGGAAAATCTTAAATTTTTTTGTTAAATTCTTGCTTTTGGTCCTGTTTTGGGCCTTTATGTTCAATTTATAAATAAATAAATATATACGGGATAAATTACACAGTTTGAGTGAGCCTCGAAGTAAATCCGAAACTTGTGTTACGGGATACAAACTCAACCATACTATATTTCAAGACCCAGACCAATCAGAGAAAGTTCGTTTCTCATCATGCCCTGACCGGGATTCGAACCCGGGATCTCCGGTATCACAGACAAGCGTATTACCGCTGCGCCATATAGGCCGTCAAATGGCTGGACCTAGTGTTAAACAAACTACCACTACAGGAATATTAACAAGGCAGCGACTACATAGTTGCCTACGAATAATTTATTAAGTTTACCCGTTGTTATTAAAACACAGGAACAGTGAATTTTGAAATTCAATACCTGATTAATGAAAAGTGAATTTGATATCCACCCACAAAACTGCTAAATATATGCACAATAGAGGAAGTAAACAAAGTTAATAATCATGCTCAGGAATTGCCAAACAATTGACAGCCCAATAAACTTTCCAACAATGAAGTGATCTTTTATGTTTCAATCAGCATTTAATAGAAGGTTCTGTAAAATCATATACAAAAAATAATATTGAAACTGATTTGACTTTAGTAATTTAAACCTGGCACCTAAATGTAGGGGAGAGCGGGGCTGGTGTTAACAGGGGTAAGAATTAACAAGCTTATTCCTGCCAAACGTAAAGTGTTAAAAATATGAGACTCGGTTTAGAAATACTATATACGCAGCCGAACGTGTCCAGGCTTGTCAGTTGCCGGCCAGCCATCGCATGTAATAGTTGTGAGTAGTGACCTCGGATTGACAGGTAAGAGAACTTTTCTTGTGTTGCAATAAATTGATTTAAGACTTATTTATTCCCTAAATTGATTTAAAGTTTATACTAAATCAAACTGTAATTTATTGACAGTAAAACTATATTATTTGTTTGTAATTATTTTGACTAGATTATTTGCTGTAATTGGTTAAGTAAAAAAAGTAGCCTTGGGGCTAAAATTAACAAATTGAGTGGGGTAAGTATTAACATGTTAAGTATTGAGTATTAACATGTTAATACTTACCCCGTATGTAGGTATACATATAGTATTAACTAAGTGTTTTTTTACAATAGTATTTTTTTTTGTAGAATGAGAAACTATAAAAGGAAGAGCACAAGGGGGTCTACATTTCAAGAAGTATTTGAGTTAGCAGCTAAAGAAGTTCTGGAAAAAAATAGAAAGTATATAGACTAATGATTGTTGAGTACTTATAGTTAATTGAAAAGATTATGTTGTTGCTGTTGAAGAAGATATTATTTTATATACCTTATTAGGACTCTATAAGACTGTTAACAGTAAAAAGTTTATTTAATTTTTATACATTAAGTTTAAATTGTTATGTGTGTCAATATTATATAGGCTTAAAAATCATTTGACTGTGAGAATGATTGTTAATTAGTGTAGATTTAAAACAATATACTATATTCTTTCAGTTTCTATTATAAAAAGAACTGATTTAAATCTTAAGTACAATAAAACATTTTTATTAATATAAAATACATTTTATTTATGTATTTTAATAGAATTATAGTCTGGGTTAATTATTGCCCCTTGCGTTAATACTTACCCCAGCTCTGTTAATATTTGCCCCAGATACGGGGTATGTCTTAACAAACGACTTTTTTGGTTTTGATTAGTCTGTTTCTAAAAGTACTTACCTAGCTGATAGTTTTTGTTACTAATATCATAGCCAGATAATCAAAGCATGTTATAAACAAAAAACAAAACAAAAATGTTAATTACTATTGAAAATATAAACCATAATGCAAAATTTGTTAGTACCAGCCCCGCTCTCCCCTAATATTTGTAGCCGTCAAACCGAGTCATAAAAAAACTTTTTTGAACCTCAACACTCAACATGATTAGAATGGTGTATAATTTATCGTCTCTTAAGCTTCTAAAAATATTTTAATAAAAGAAGAGGATCTTTTTCCTAAATTGAATATATTTATTCAATAAAATTTACATCGTCCCAAGCAATCTACAACTCTGACCAAATGATCATGATGATGATGGTCTACCCGCATCGAGCAATCTATATAAATTTTGCAAGCATCAAATTTAAGATTAACTATTTGATTAGATATACAGAAACTTCGTTCCGTCACGGAAATAGATTTCGAAAAATTCGAAGAGTAAATCAATACGAAGAACAGATACATAATATATAACATATGTATAAGTATTGAACTGATATCAAACCTAGCAGGTTCTTTATTGCAAAACCTTCTACCATAACAAACAATAACAATTCATGAATAAATATGCAATGTAGAAAATATATACTAGAATTTTCTTTCAACGCAATTCTTTTTGTGCCCTCACATCAGATCTCCCGACAGCAAGACGCGAGAGAATGCAAATAAAAAAGTGCTAGCCATTTTCTCTAAGTAAACTAACGTCGCTCGTTTTCTAAAACCAGACTGGTTCCGCACGACTAACTTTCATTATGAGAATCCTCAGTTCGCTACGTTGGTGTCTCAAATGCAATTAACATTTAAATTTTAGCTTATCTGAGCTCGCACCTGAACCAAATATTGCATCCACCGTACTACGAAATCAAAATTCATCTCCATTTCAGTGAAAATATTCCCCAACGGAAATGATTTATCTAGACTAGAGATACAGTGGTACAGGGTCATGACATTAACCTCCACTGAATCGAATATTGAGGATCGGAAAGCTCCTGTATTTCAAACAACAGGTTGAATTGACTTTAGCAAAGTGGCATACGGAGTTCGCTGCAGTTTGTTTGAAAATTGAATTTATATTTTCTCCGTTGATGTGACTGACAATATCATTTACGATTCAATGGAAATGACGTGAACTGGAAGTTGATTTATTCCTTTCCAATATTATTAATCCGGCTTGGTAGATATTTTAAACGTTCTAAATAGGTAGGTAGGGTTTAAATAAGGATTATTCCTTATTTAATTGTATTATTACAATAGGTGATAAGAAACGATCAGTTCTGTTTTTTTTTGTAAGGTATAAGAGATATTAAATTTTTATCTACGCTAGATTGATCAAGAATAAAACTCACTGAATTGAACAGAAACATTGCAAACAGTAGACTATCTAAATATACCGAGCTGAGACTGAGAAATTGTGAAAGCAAAATCAATACAAAAAGGCGGAATCCAGTATATTTATAGAGGCTATTCAATCAGTTCAACAAAGGTCCGTTCGCGATGTAAACTCCGTGGTGTTGGTACGGAATTTGCCGCGGCTAATCCACGCAGATTCGAACAAACCCCCATTACCCTGATTGATTCTAGTGCGGCCTTAGTTCAGCCCTGGTCACAAATAGGAGGTTTGCACCAATTGGGAGCGCTTTCAATTTGTACGGTGCCAAGGCCAGCCCCAAACTGCTAAATGGAAACGGCGTCATAGTGTTTCGTCGCTTGATTTTCAGTCAAACGACTCTTTGGTGCCTACCGATTGTTCGCAGGTTTCTGCACCCTTGTAATCCCATAACGTCATTTACAAATGCCAGTAGAAATATTTTGAATTACAATGTTGTTTACTTTTTGTACTAGAAATACAATAGTGATTATAATTTAAACACAGGTTAAATTCCCTCGAACAGTTTGAGAAACTGGTTTCTTAATACTCTTATCTCTATATCTTCGTCCTCCTGGGTTTTTGTCCCGGTTGCATCCTCGCTACTCTGGAGAGGATACCTTTGTTTTGTACATGGATTAGGTGAGTCAGGTTTTTAAACCTATATTGGATCGACCTGTATGTGCAGGTTGCCGCACGATGTTTTCTCTCACCGTAAGAGCATCGGTTCAAATCATCGAAAACAGAACATTTAAGTCTTTATGAATGGTTTATCAACAATAATCTTATCTGAAGATTTTCATATTTTCAGCATAAAAATTGCAATTACAAATAAATCGGATTACCAAAAATAAGGTTGCTTGTTAGTGCTTCAATTTAATAAATGCGTCTGTAACGGTGCAGACTGCAGATGTGATGCGTTTAATTAATTTAAATTTCTATTTTTGTCCTGCCACTATTTGAATCTCATATCAATTCTATCATCAAGCCATAAAGCTGAACGGTCCGTTTCAGACTGTTGGCTCTGTCTACTCCGCGAGGGATATAGACGTGATATGTATGTGTGTTATATTTTTTAACATGAATATCATATTGTAATTTGTCTGGGACTAATTCAGACCGTTGCAGTTAATAATTCATGTTTGCATTTTGGTGCTGAAAATATTAAATTTTGTCTCATGAATGTATTATTATAATAGTGAGAATAGTTATTTCAATGATGAAATTTAAAAAGCACACAACTAATTGTTTCTTTTCTAATGATAGCAAGGTTTGTTGAAATTATACTGTTTTGTTTTCGATTGATCTCCCAAGGCTTTTTAATATAGAGTTGGTATCTTTCATGAAAATTTTGTAGCTAACAGTTTTTTTTCTTTCAACTTTTAAATAAACTAAGTTGCTTCTTTTCTCGTGCATATTGTTAAAGTCAATAAAGGGAAAGGCTAATCATACACTAAGGATTTTTCTTAGAGGCGATAAGATGGCAACCCATCACTATTTGAATCTTAATTCAATCTAATTAGGCTGAACGGCTGAACGTGGTTTTTCAGTCTTTTCGAAACTGTTGGCCCGTAAAGAATAAAAACGTGATTACATGTGTGTATAGTGCATTTAAGTTTTGACAATTATTTATAACCACAAGCTGAGTCTGTATAAATGCTCGAAAAAAAGAAATTCTTAACAACGTCTTTCATGAAATTTGAGACAGATGTTTTATATCTGTTTTAAAAAGATTAAGAAGTTTGTTAAGTACTTCTGAACTCCATTTATATCTGCTACATTCAGGTGGATCGCATTTGTCGAAAATGTAAATGTTTTTATGTGTATGTTTAAGGTTTTTTTTTAATTAATCTATTAGTAACATACTATTATCAAGAAAAAAAATATATGTTTGTACGCTTTGATCTTAATCAGTCATTATACATACACTTGAACGCGGCCTTTCAGTTGTCGGGACTGTTGGCTCTGTCTACCATGTAAGGAATAAAGACGTGATAATATGTATGTATTTCATTATTAGTCCACAAGGCGTGGTGAACATTTCACAGTAGATTTACTGGGTTAATTCATTTGATAATTTACCTATATAACGTATAGAAATTCATAATTAAACATACCACATCAAAACGGCGAAATCCCTTTAATTCAAATGCGTTTTAGATTTCATATTAACTAATGATATCAAACTATTTTTTTTCTATAAACGAGACAAATTACACAGACTGAGTTAGCCCTGAAGTAAGTTCGAGACTAGTGTTACGTTGTTTACTAACTCAACGATACTTTATTTTATAATAAATACTTATCCAGATAAAATAAATACTGACCCAGACCAATCAGAAAAAGTTCTTTTCTCATCATGCCCTGGCCGGGATTCGAACCCGGGACCTCCGGTGTCACAGACAAGCGTACTACCGCTGCGCCACAGAGGCCGTGATTCAAGTTTGATATCAGGTTTTATTACGTTTTTGATATGAGACCACTACGTTATGTATTCATTATTAACATTAGTTTCATTCTTCGAGTATTCTCGTGATCATGATCTTTACCCGAACGTCTCGGATTTGATCAAGGTACGTTCGTCTTAGCCTTCTCTCTCCAAAATAAAGTAACAAGATTTAAAATAAGAGATGGAATGATTCACGAACGATGTCAGCGGATACACCTAATTTTCGCGTCGACTGAAAATTAAAGAAGTCTCACTCGGATCCAATTTCACGGGAGCGGTAATCTCATTAGACGGCTGTATAAAATAATTAGACCACAGAGATATAATTCACTGAACACTGTCGTACTTTCTAGATGGCACGTTCCTCTTAAAATTTATAACGTTACTTTGTTAGGGTCAGTATAAAAATATATTTGTCATATTTGAAAAATATAGCGCTGATTTTGATGTACTTAAAATAAATCTAGGTGTTTTGCCAAAGGGAAAGTAAATTTTGTATACCAAAGATAACCTTTTCAGAATTAAGCAATAAATGTATAATTATGATTTAACTATTGGTATGAAACAAAACAATCCATTTAGAATATTGTGCCAATTGGAAAGATGAACTTTTACATTTTCTTAATGTTTTTGTGGGAAATAAACATTGATATTGTGTCCACCGTGCAAAGAGATTCATCTGTAGATTTCTAATTTAGGTGGACTGGCTTTCATTAACATTTATACGATTTCTGCTCGGAAAACTTAGAGCTACTTCGTTGCTGATGCATTAGTCCAGAAAACTTCGGAGGACTGTTAATATGACGGTTGCTCGGAACGGTTTTCCTAGGAATTCCTAGAATTCTATATTGAATGGATTTTGTACTGTTCACAACCTCAAGTGACTTTAAAATGAAACGAGCAAAATTTTTATGGAATGTATTCGTATGTAGAATTTTCGTTTGTATTCCATTCCTATGTGGCTTTCTTTTGTTCTAAGTATTTAACAAAGATTAAAGCCGATTATGCGACAGGTGTTAATAAACAAAAAAAATGTAAGGAAAAAACAAAAATAATAGTCTTTAAAATAAATTACCTTCTAAGACAGCCCCGAAATACCTCTAACGTAAACTAAGATTTCCACGTAACATTTGTTCGCTCTCTCACCGCCCTCGCCTTTTTAATGATCCAAAATATGTCTATTAATAGCCATTACCTAAGAAACGTTTAAGGTCCAGGATTTGTTAGATCTTTATCTATTGTGAGGCATTTTATTGCAGAAGTTTAGTGGCTTAATCTGTTACATCGTGCATGACCGCGTAATCTCATATTGTGACCTACACAAAGCATTTGTAGAATGCGAGCGGATTTGCGGCCAGCCACTGGGGCTTTGCCCAATGACCCAGCAATTAGACTAATCGATCGACTACCCGCAGTTATGTACTTTGCAAATACTAAGCAAAATGTTCAAAGAAGCAGGCGTTGGGCGAGAAATGTAAATTTCGTAAATAGTATTACTCTCGCGCTGGCGGCTCGCATAGGCAATGAGCTGTAGGCCAGTACAATGGTTCAGCATGTCGGGCCAACGTATTTTAGATACTTAGCCGTATGATTGTAATTTATCTTCGCGAAGTTGGTGATGGTGTCAAATGTGTTAATCAGCCTCTATGGAAATCTCATAAAAATTAAAGCCCCCAAACCACTGCAGATTTAACAAGGTACTTAAAAGGACGCCTGCATGTGGCAAAGATGTCGCATCATTTTGCCCATCTTCTGGAATATGCCATTCTTCAATATTGCTTTCTTTCCTAATAGCTTTATTTTGGTGCACCAACACGGCAGTTCTTGTTAGGCAACCGTTCTACGCTACGGATAGCGTAAACATAGCATAGTTAGACAAACTAGGATAGTTTCCATAGCTGCATTTTAGAGTCTTTAAGACTCAAAGTAAGGGACCGAGACGTATAATAGAGCACGAAAGCTACACTTAAGTCTAGAGTTAATATACTTCTGCAGAAATTTACTAGTAAGTCTGATATGACCCTTCGTTGCTTTTTCTATGTTTTAAAAACATTCCACTCAAAATATGATAACAATTTTTATTATGAAGTGTTAAGAAGTCTCCCAAGTTAACAAAAATATGAAATTTTATATTTCTTTTTCAGGAATTCAGAGAACGGTCTAAACAAGATATTTTTAATAAGGTATCAATTATTTTACCTTAACTCGGTTATTAGATATTTACAACAGAAAATTTTCACTGAAATTTAAATTGCTTTCAATTTGTAATTGAATTTTTTAAAGTAGTTACTTCAACATCAAAAAATAACATTTTCCTTTTTGAAAAAGAACAAGAAAGATTCCACCGTAAAACTAATAGATATAAAGAAAGTCCGAACGCAGTTTTAGGAACATTTTTTCTAGTTAGTAATGTGTCATTGAGGTAAGTCAGAGTTTTACTCGATCAAACAAATCGAGAACGTAAACGCAATTTTTTATGGAACATTAATATCATCACGTTATCACTCAACTAGTGGTAGCGCAGATTAATTCTCATAGCTCGCGTTTGATACGTTTGATCGAGTAAAACACCGCATTAAGACGTTAAATAATCAAGAAAGATAGATGACTAAACTGTTATACCGATACCACATTTAACTTGTAGTTACCAGAAAGTTCCTTGTTTTCAATAACGAGTTTATACTAACTCGCTTGCTACTTGAACTAAGGAGTTCAGCATACGAATGACCGTTGGAGGAAGATAAACGACTTCGATGCTTAGCATTTCTTGAAGCATACATAAATATATCTAATACTTGGAAGTAATTTTTTATTAGATCATGAAGGGTTTACTTAAATCGGTATGAAATTTGATGTAACGAAATTTAATTCATCGCCTTTACTTTAACTCCCAAAAGTGGCCGATGACAAAATGGCGGAATAATTTTTAACACTATAATTCGATCATGCATCTACAGCAGAAAATAGCATTTCTTGATCAATCAAAATCGAACAATTGACAAAACTGTTACTTTTCTTTTCAAGTTGTAATATCTTAACAACGACCTCGAGCAATATGTCTTCTAGAACTGAAATAAATCAGCTCCGTAATATGGCATGCACGACACCGCTTTAATCGCGCAAAAAACAATCGCTGTTTCGCTTTTAATTATGATGTGTAATGGGACAGCGATAGTTGTTCGCGCGATAAAAACGGCGTCGCGCGTGTCATACTACAGGGGCTGGTTTACTTAATAATCTTTAATTCTCAATAGTATTTTTCCAATAGGTAATAAAGTTGGGTAAATTTACTGATACCCTTAGGTGTTAAGCGTCAGATATATAGCTAGATTTCATGTAAGTATAAGAAGAGGCAGTCGCTTGTACACACGACCCACCCTTTCAAGTGGGCCCTTTTAAATGCCTTCATACAGTTAATTAAGTGAGAAGTGCAAAGTGCTACTAATTAGTCTTCTAGACGAACAAAGCCGACTACATATTTCTTTGAATTTACAGCAATCTTGAGCATAATATTTACTTATTTGAAGTATTAGTGTGTTTAAGTGTATTTAATTGAATGTACTAGTTTATCGACGTATATAGGAAGAGTTAAGAAGAAATTAGTATAATTTTATATAAGAACATATTTACCTAATCCTATATCTTACAAGTTGAACTTTATACTACTTACTACATTTCTTGTGCCAGGGGCAATATTGTTAGTATAGCTACGTAATAATGAAGGTATAAATTATGATTTTCGTTACAATATCCCTACATCAATTAAACAATTTTGACAAGTTATACTACATCATATGAGTAAAAACAGTTTGAAATCTAGTTTACACAGAATTCATGTGATAAAAACCATTAGTTTGTTTCTCTAGGAATGTATTTCTACGTCAGCATGACTACCGGTATCGGCATTATCAATTTGAGGGAAATCAGCCTAAAGTAGTTGTGCGTTGATAGACATGTTACTTAATTTGTCATTTTTAATAATTATAAACTTTCCTAAATACCGACTTATAAATGCCGATTTAGACCAAAATAGATGTTGATGAAGATTTGTATTTGTCTTAAGAAATTATTCAAAGTAAGAAATGAGTGCTATAACGGACAGAAAATACATGATTAAACGGATATTCCATTCACTCTTGTCGGAGTAATCCATTTGATGTATTTGTTTCGGCACAGAAACTTGGCTAATGTATTTGACATATCTCCACCTTACGTGAATATTTTATCTCGAAAGACGGCAAAATAAAGGGAGAAATGTAAGAAATTGTGAAATAATCCATTCACGTCATACGCAAGATTCAACGGTGAGTTTGTTAGTTAGTTTGTACAAACTCATCGTTGTACCTTGCGTTGTAAAGAAGATTATATGGCTGTGGGGAATAAAAGGAACTATGGAATATGCTAGTAGCTAGGTGACTTATTTATAATAGTATGGATTATATAGGTATATCAGGTATTCTGTTATGTGAATACTTTTACCTATAACTTTTCGTTCATATATATGTGCCATGACTTCATCTCCCCCGATATCGTAAGAGGCGAGTAAGGGTAAAATAATATATACACCTCGTGCAATGGAAGCATGCTGATAGTCAAGAAAAATAATAATAAAATAATATGTGTAAGCTGCTTTTCATCCCGCGCAGATTGTAACAATCCATGAAAATGTGTTATTGTGCATGTTTAATCGCTTCTCGGCCTTTTGGCTAAGATCAAAGTGTAAAGTGTAATCTAACTTGACCAACCTACCTGCATGAAATATTTCATACATAAATAATAAAAAAGTGGTAAGAATATCATAGAGAAATTTCATTCTGGAAAAAATATTGATTCCGCGGGTTTTGCGTCATATAGCAATGAATGAGGGCGAAACGGCATGCAAAAGTTAGTTTACTCAATTTATTACGGATCCTTATACATGCAAAACGTTTAAAATAAGTAAGTTTTTCTTATCAGGAAGTCCAAGAACGAACTTTTCCCATTTAATAAAAAAAACCGTTTAATTTACCTATCTATAATTCGTTCATTCCGGATAATTATTGTTGTTTGGCGTGTTAAAAACACCCTAGGGCCACTTTATTTTATTTGAGTGCAAACGGAAACGTGGACCGAATATGAAAATTACCATTCGAATGTTATTTTCATGATAAGTGTTTTGTTTGTTTTCCAAGTGTTTTGAATCTGTAGACAACCTCCTATAAAATATGGAAATAGATCACAATTCTTAAATGTTCTTACGTGAAATAAATTTTTATGTGCTGATAAAATTAATGTAATTTTTTCAGGCAACGATGTAAAATTATATACAAATATGGCCTTAAAGCCAAGAAGCCCTAACTTAAAATGTTTAATTGTTGTTATGTGAAATAAACTGAAATTTTATATATTACATGAAAAAAAAAATTAACCAGTGAAAATATATAATACTCTGATATGTAATGTACACAAACTTATTAATTTACTAAATTAAAACTACGAGTTTCTAAAGAAAATCCAACCGTCATGATGTTGGATCACAGTTTTTATTCACTCTGTATCAGATTCCAATTGTGTAAGGGTTCCGTACGAAAAACTCGACATGAAAGCGACGTTGATTAATGAACACAAAATTTAGCACAAAATGACCCCTGTCATCTTTAGCGCGAAGCTAAAAATCAGCGATGTCACAAATTCAGCTGTTTCATCATTTGTTAAATTTACAAGCAAACTGTATTTTCATAAAATAAAAGTAGGTAATTAAGTACTCTGTAATTTTATATTCAAAGTAAAAGAGGACACTGCCTGATAGATTGGCAGACTAAACTCTCGGTCCAAAGGCTGGGTCAAGATCAGTATCCCTATTTATTTACCAAAATTCCTGCGGGAACGGAAATCGACGGCATTTTTTGTTTTACGAGGGCGGCGCCATTAATAAAAGATACTGACAAATCAAATAACTGATGACCGTATCTGAGTACAAATAGGAAAAAAAGAAATAAAATATTATAAAATTTGGGAACCATTAAACCATGCCTTGGAAATAGCATATTTTTTTATTTTATTGTTGGTAAAATCAAGAATTGATGCTATATATGGCTTCCCACGGGCTGTTTAATGACTTTTAAATTTATGAACGCGTATCCAAAATTGTATTGTATAAACTAACGAAACGTAAGTTGATGTCTCTAGACGTAAACTTCTATTACATACCTGTTAACAAGTATTTATTTGGGAAGCATATAGGTGAACAGTTTTAACGATATCCTTAAGGTTTTCAATGCCATTTATTTTAAGAATCGACATGAAATAAATAACAAATGAATCCGTTGACCATAAACGAAAACGTGGTATGCAATGAAGGAGCCCTAAACGCGCTATTCGCGTTCACTGCTGGCCAATTTATTTGTGGTTAAGTGAGCACGATAAATTTCTCAAATGGCCCGTGCTTACACCGGCGAAGGCCGTCTGCTATTTATTTCCTAAGTCCGAGGTTTATTGTTGAACCTGCGAGAGTATTGTAGACAATAGAGGTTAGATTTGTCGCGTGATGTGATAATAAAAACCTCTTATTACTTGTTTTACGGCCGTTCCTTTATGGGGTAGGGAAAAAGATCAGAGGCCATTGTTTCGCTCTAAAAGCCGACCCGGTGTCATGTGTATCGTACTAATTGTAATTTATCAAATAGCAAACTCGAAAGGGCTAAAATTGCTTGGGAAAATGTTTATTTACTACGTAGATACACGTATGTTTTCTATAGTTATCTTATTCCTATGTGCTACGTAAAAAGCCGTGTGTCGATTCCAACAGAGAAAAATAGCACTACATTATCTGTTGCTATATTTGCCTTTAAGAAAAAAAAATATATTTTATAATTTGTGTCTCAAAATATTGCTTAGGCAATGTACGACAGTTGACCCACCGCTAACACTTTATCAGATACGGCATGTAAGATGTGCTTTCTTGAGCTTTGAAGCCTGATTTAACGAAATAAATCTTGAAGCCAAGATATTTTAAGGTTTTGACATCGCTGTTATTGACATGATTGTCCTTTGAAAATTCTATTGCGTCTTCCATAATGTAAATGAGTTTAATAATATCGATCTTTATGAATAACTTTGTGCCAAGCACGTCGTTATAAGTGATTCTACTCCAAGTCATAGCAAATTAAATTTTGTTTTGTTCGTGGTAAAAATCCCTCCCGATTAGTAAAAAATTAATGGAGAGTGAAGTTTCATTAAAATTCCTAATTGGGCCAGAGGCAGAGTTGATTTGGTAAACAATTAAAGAGGTTTGGATTGACGGGAATAAAAGCAAAACCTATATCAAAATAAAGATTTCTATGGAAGAGACCCATTAAGATGAGAGATTTACAAACCTTTAATATCCAATCCTTGTTACAGAACTTGCATTTTCAGCATGTGTCCTCCCTTAATTATTGATATAAATTTTCTCAATAAACATATCACGACTTTATGTTTAACTGGTTAGATACAGCTAATAAATCAATCCCCGAAGGATACATTTAGCTGATTGGTTTAATGATGGAAGTGACATTAAGAGATAGTGGTTGCTAGCCCAATGTTTTAAAGCCTTTCCCTGGATTTAGTTTTACTATTTTAAAGCGTGGAAACTATCCTTCCTCATTCTCACTATTTTATAGCTGTGTGGTGAACAACGGTCCTCGTTAGCGACTGAATGTTTCTTGAAAACAAAACGGGGTGGTAGTCCAATCAAGCAATCGTAAGCAAACATCGTGTACGACAGAGCACTCGTGATGTGCTGAGGTTTTAAAATCTCTTGAAGTTGTATTTGGTTTATTTTGTTCTTTCTGACTGTTTCATATTATCTACATAAAAAAAAAAAAAACAACTGTTCATACCAACTCATAATAATAAATTATTTTTATATGAATTTTGCACACCTAAGGGCTGCACAATGTTATTGTGCAGGATCATTAATCGAGTAAAGAAATGTGTTTATTTTTGCTGCTGCCTGTGAAGTTTGGCAGTCATTTGAACGACATTACTAAATTATTGTATCAGACATTACCGAATCAGTAATATATAACGTAGATTATTGTAGGTAAATAGCTATTTAAAACTAAAAAGCCGGGAATTCTACCCTGCAACACAGAAACAAAATACTTGTTACTTCATGATTTATTGCTTAGTTTAAGTGCTCGCAGTTAAATTGTGGTAGTTGTTCGATCTGAACTAACAGAATGTAGGTATATACTTAGTTCCGTAAAATATTCATGCTACTTAGAAAAGCACGAGTAGAATCAAATTGTATTACCTCCCGGGGACCAGCTATATCGGGAAAGAATATTGTGTTACATGTTTAAGGGGCACATCTATTGTTGGGATAAAATGCACAAGCGAAAATATTGGCTTTTTATGTTTATTTGATGTGTAATGTTTGAGACAGCTTTCAGTATCATAATGTGATAGTAAGAAAATGTGATAATGAGTCTTTGAAGCGAGGTTATATTTTCATTGACGAAAAGTCTATTTTAAGGTATCTAGTTATTGAAAAAAATATTATAGTTGAATGGACAAGATAAGATAGTGGTCACAACCAACTGGTTCTAAGGCATAGTGTAGAACCACATACTTAGAAGTTCTAGCAAAAAGAGATTAAGTAATCGTCGGTTGCTTGACATTATGAAAGTATAAAGCTAGGCTAAAGACCTTAATCAATGTATACTTTGATATAATTGCTATCAATATAATAACATTTTTCAATTTATCAAAAGACAATAAATTATGCTTCAATGTAATGTAGCATACGAGTAACAACACAAAACAACATCAATCATAAAACTAAGATAAGTGCGAAGGAATATTTCTTACTCTTTATAAATACACTTACTGACAAAGAAAAGTGGGCAGAGCCATTAACCCCATCCTGTGAAAGTGTAAAATTTTTCCTTATTACCTGGTAATAAAAACAAACCGTTTGCAAAACGTTAAAGGCCAGAATTAACGGCCATGTTTATGCAGGAGCACGTTAACAAGACAGCATTACACTGCAGTGCAAACTTTGTGTCTCAAACTTCATAATTAATGTTTTGTTTTATAATTTGCCCAACGTGTGCAGTATTAAAGTTGTTAGGCAATATTTACCATGCGTTACCTGTGCTCTGAAATTTTAACGCTGATAACTCAGCCGTAATATATTTAAACTTCTGCCAGTTTCAAATATTTTAATCTTTTCCTTTTTCTAGTTTACTTACTTAGCAAATGAAAACTCTATTTCAAAAAGTTCTTGTTTTCGGTTATTTAAAATAAAAAAAAGTGCAATAATAATGCATTAAGCAGTAATTTATCTTAAAGAACATTAATTTTGTTCGCTTCTGTGATAACCTATAGTTAAACAAACTTTATATTGCCTTTTACAAGTAATAACTTACTGTTTTTTTTATCTTCCATATTAAATCGCATTGGCGGCAGAGTGGAAAAGGTATTTAGACTTTAATCGTGGGGAATGGGATCGAAAACCGCCTAATTCTATGTCTATTTTATAAGTTAAATTAATGGTAACGATGCTTAGCAGTTAGAGAAAATCACGTGAAGATTCATACAGCTGCATCATCTGATCTGACCTAGACTTATAACAGTTACAACAATTAATTATTCACGATCAGTTTGAAACACGTTAGTGCATTCCATATTTGATGCGATTATTGAATTTTATTCGGAGAATATCAACATTTGGGAAATATCAAAATAATAGCTGTATATTAAAATTTGACTTGTATATTATTTCCTAGAAACAATTTTTCCATTGAACTCATCGATTCAGCGTATTTTGAAAGTACACCCGCGATAATAAAAAACTTCCGATAATTTACATTTGCCGACTGTACAAAATATAATGTATAGCAGACGGACTTAATGCCTTTTGTCATTCTCTACCAGTTGACCAAACAGACAAACTTTTAGTAAATTCCTCTACCACTCAAATTTGCATACATACATACATATAGTCACTTCTCGTCCTTTGCGGGGTAGACAGAGCTAGCAGTCTTGAAAGACTGACAGGCCACGTACAGCTGTTAGGCTTAATGATAGAATTAAGATTCAAATAGTGACAGGTTCAAAGAAACTTTCAAATAATCCCAAGTTTATAAGCCTATCCCTTAGCCGCTTTTTACGACATCTTTGGAAAGAGATGGAGGGGTCCTTTTCTTTTTTATATTAGTCCCGGGAACCACACGGCACTCACACCACTCAAATCTCCAGCCCTTTATAACATACTAGCTGACCCGGCAAACGCTGTTTTGCCAATTATTTTTATATATGTATTATTACGGAACCCTATTTTTTTCCCAAATAAAATATAGTCTATGTTACTCGTGGATAATGTAGCTTTCGAATGGTGAAAGAATTTTTAAAATCGGTCCAGTAGTTTTTGAGCCTGTTCATTACAACCAAACAAACCAAGTTTTCCTCTTTATAATATTAGTGTAGATAGACAGCCAATCAGTCACTTATTATATAATTTCTGTATTCTATAAATTCTAGCATACTTCACATTCACTAGACTTCTAGATTGTCTATGCGCTGCCTCAGGGAAGCTTTCGGACTAAATTGTTGGCTGAAATGACTATGCAGTGAATTTCAGTGCGTCTAGTACATGGAAGTACGGCCCCTACGGCTCTGCTTTCAAACTGCCACTCAGGAGTTTGTAAAAGGTTTTCATATTTCATGTTTGATCGCCTTTTATAGATACATACATACATACATATGATCACGTCTATATCCCTTGCGGGGTAGACAGAGCCAACAGTCTTGAAAAGACTGAATGGCCACGTTCAGCTATTTGGCTTAATGATAGAACCGAGATTCAAATAGTGACAGGTTGCTAGCCCATCGCCTAAAAGAGGAATCCTAAGTTTATAAGCCTATCCCTTAGTCGCCTTTTACGACATCCATGGGAAAGAGATGGAGTGGTCCTATTCTTTTTTGTAATAGTGCCGGGAACCACACGGCACCTGATAAATACTGATTTATATTTTTGTTGTCAAATGTAAATAAAAGAAAATTAACTGTAAATTTACTCTAAAAATCACTTTCCCAGAGGGTATGCAGAGGCTACATTCTTCCTTCCTTATACTCGATCAAATTATTCGAGCAAGTAAACGCGGTATGTGATTTAAACAGTGCCACCTAGTGGTAACGCCTTGGCACTAGGTAATGCAAATCCATACAAATTCGCGTTTATTTTCTCTGGTCTTTCTATGGTTAAGCACGGACAAGAATATGATATTATTGCGTAAAAAAAAAATAATAGCACGTGTAACATTCACGAATCGTAAGCATCTTTCGGATAACTAAAATATTTTTGAAGTTTTTCCTTTCCTTTCCCTCGTTAAGCTGAGGTTTGCCTGTACTTATATTCTCGTATGTTTCTTTGAAGTTCAAGATTTATGTATATATATATATATATATATATATATATATATATATATATTGATTTCATTTGCCGGATCAGGATGCTAGTCAGATTAACAATACATATTATAGATAAATATAATTCTAAACTGATCGGAGTGGGCGTCAAACTCTCTGCACTTATTTCATTTTGAAAAATTTCTGTTATACATTTTTTAAATAGCAGGCACCTTTTATTTATTTTCAAATTTTTAGATTTACATAATCAAAATATATGTTTTTAATATTATTCAGTGATTAAGACTTTACTTATAACAATTTTAAACCGAAACCTCACTTCATGGCTTATATTCTGTATCTGTACGAGTATTTCCATATATCTATCGGAACCAAGATAGGATCGTGATAAATATGTAAATAGATACAACATACTAGCTGAAATGTTAATTAGCCTACGCTGGAATCTTGCGTGTGATCTATAATCTAGTGAAATAAGTAAAATGGGCCCGAAAAGGATTAGAGCGTTTCGCCCCTCGGGATTCTGATGAAATTACACAAATGATAATGAAAGTGGAGAGCTGCCCTACAGAGATTAGCGTCTTCCTTGAAGTGGTTACCAGGTACGCTTTGTATTAAGTTCCATTTATGATTTATACACTGGCTTTCAGAACTACTAACTATACCACAGTACGCGGAGGAACTGTTTGATGTGTGGTACTATGTTTTGAAAGCCTGTGTAGGTACATATTTGGATAATTAATTACAGATCCGCGTAAAACAAATCTCGTTTATACTACTCTCTGTATGTATGTATGTTATATTCCTACTATCAGTAACTTAAAATGCAAGAATTTTATAAAAAATTTCTTATTATTCTTATAAAACTCTCGATGATTGATTTTGCCGACCCGGAGCATCGGCAAATTAATTTAGGTCCCGTATTATTTTAAACAATCAAAATTGGCAATAATAATCCAGAATAATGCATATTAAGTCAATCACATAAATGCCAGTAACTTTTTTACAATTATTTCATTTGTCAACTCTATTGACTGGTCAATAAATTTTTCCATTAAAAGATTTTTTAAACATAGAGCTTAGTAACTGTATTAAAAAGTGAATTGAATAAATCTCCATGATTTTTATTATGCTCTTAATAATAGGTTTTTGAAAAAGTAATGATAAAGTAAAATTAAGGTCCTAAATGAATTCTTAATTCATGTAATCCTCGAGAACTGGTGAAACTCATTTTAACTCGGTGAGATAAAAGTAGTAATTATTCCAACTGCATAGTTTTAATTAGTGGAATTCTCGAGTAAAGGAAATCCTATCATGAATACTTATGTCATCTTCCCACTTATATATTAGAGTTTTAAATGCGGAACATTACTGGCTGGAAATTTTACTTCATGAATTTTCTAGTTGATATTACTATTCCAAATTATTGTATAGCCTTTAGCGATGTGCATGTTTATAACAAGCTTACTCACAAATTTGTTCTTCCATAAAATCATGTCATCCCGTTCACATGGAAACTTGAAATCTTCAATCCCTCAATGTAATCGAGTCTCTAGTATATTTCCCAAAAAACCCTTCCTACTTGCCACAGTGACATATTACGACAAGTTGTGTATTTTTGTGGTTGCGAAAAAGAAATGTTCAGTTATTGAACCATAAGTGTTTTATTGTAAGCATATTTTAATTAACTTACGATTGAAATTTGATTATTCCCTATGTGTAGTCTATTTGTATGTAAGTCTGGTGTATTCCCTTAATCATCTATTCTCGGCCATGAGCGCCTAATCCCGCCATATATGAGTGTTTATTTCATTTTTGTCCTGGTAACTGTCCCTGCGTTAATGAAACTCTTCTATCCCTTTGTTTTCTTATTGTTTGCCCCTGATGTAATTATATTTGACTGGTCGGCTTTCGCACAATTGTTATTAAAATGGTAACGATATACACACATATCTACATAAATATGTATATCGCGTCTTTGTTACTTACGTCGTAGACAGAGCCAACAGCCACAGGCTCGAAGGCAACTTGTGTTGTATGGTGAAAATGGTAACAGTTCACCTATAAGTAATAATTAGTTTTCCGATCTGAACCAGCTGAATACCAAAATTTTATTGCTGGTCAGTTAAGACAAAAATCTGACTATTGTCAACTAGTTAAAATATCTTCCTTATTCATAACTTCTACCATACAATCTAACATATAATGTATTATAGGAGTTATGAATAAGTCAATTGGAATAATATGGACAGTTAATATTCGCACATTTGAATCACAAGGAATTATAATAATAGAAACCAGATAAATTTCTTTAAAAAATCAAATATTCTATTTCTGGGGCGGTGGTGTAAAATTTCGCGGCGTCTAGCTCCCCAGACGTTTATTTCGGGGTCGGATCCGCAAATATAAATTTCTGTGATCGCTACATCAATGTCAGAGATAATATTGAAAATTCAGTTATATGATTGAAAACCTACCTCACGATTACGATACGAGCTACGCTTTGGTATGAAAAAATATTTGGCTTAATTTAAAAAGTATACAGGGATCTTGGCAAGCTGTAACAAATATCCTCTTCCTACCGTTTTTGAAAAGAAGTATATAATGAATGTACTGTTGCGTAGCGGTAAAGTGCTTGCCTCTGAATCACAAGGTCTTAGGTTTGTACCTCTATCTGGTTAAGATAGAAGACGGCAGATTGACACAAAGCTTTGATGAATTCATTTAAAAAAATATATTTTCTTTTAGATGGTACCACAAAAAGAATTTTGGTCTTGAAACCTAACATTTTTATCGCTTTTACCTTACCGTACTGTAGCTATTTGGGCAGGAAACTGTTTAATGGAGATCGGTGTTTAGTCAAATTAATCATTAATTAATATTTCTTTTTGTTACAGGTACTGTAAAGATATATTGAATGTTTGAAACGAGAGGAAATGGTAAGTGTCATGCTGCAACGTGACTTGAAATAAATAATGGTCTATGAATCTAAAGTCATCATAACTATCAAGTAGATATGATCTTTAGGGCTATTGAAAAACATTGATAATGCCTGTGTTTAATCTTCTCTTCTCTTACCACTTTCTGTATACAGGAGTAAGAGAAACACTAAGTACATACTTTCTATAGACTTTTCTTTACGAAGGTAAAATCTGGAATATTCTTTATGATGCCTTTGTAAAGCTGTGGTAGAGGCGGCAATGGCGTCCGAGGTCGTCGCAAAGTTTTTCTTCAATACTTAGGTATATACAATATATAAATAGATATATGAACTACTTGAAATCTTACCTATAGAGCTAGGCAGAAAACAACATCTTTCTATTTGCCACGATCCCTTCATACTCTCTTAATGCCAGCTTGCTGGACTCATGACCAGACCTTTTCTCAAGTTGTACCCCCTTAAATGGTATTTATAAAATAATAATATGTATGGTTATAATTTTATTATCACTGTAAAAGTAGGTATAATAATACTAACGCATATTATAATTTCTTATTATTTCCTAGAACGCGATAAAAGTGTCATAATCCATATTTTATGAGTGCTTTGGCCCGCGCAATGGCAGTTTTTATCAAATATTAACCATTCGCGGTGCACATATGAAAGTAATGAATGCATTAATTTTGTAATTAAAAAATAATTGTCCATATAAATCAATAACAATGTTTACTGTACAAAGTAAATAACGATCATTCAATAATACGATTACGCCGGGTTCACCGATAAATTGAATTGAACGCTTTATTTGCTAAATGTTTAAAATGATCCATAATAAGCAATAATTGCTTGTTTTATGCGAATTTTATCACACATTTTCTTGTTCTTCTGCTTATTGAGATACCTATATTAAAAAATAAAATAATTTATTTCTACGCACTTTTGTAGAGTCAGGACTGGTCGATTAAAATACAAAAATTGTGAATATACTATCATTTAACTTAATAAATACAAATATACTTTTAATATCAAAAAATATTTAAATTTATTTTATTATAATTTAACTTGATCACAGTAATATGTCTAAAGAATGCGACTTCGACAAGCTTTCATGTAAAAAATGATGGAGGTATATAAATAAAAAAAAGTATACTGGTATCGTGGCAAGGCAAGTTGAAAAAAATGAGGTTCTGCTAACATACCCGGGAAATAGGGATGATAATAATATGTATGTAGTTAACAATGCTTTAAGAAAACTAGGCTAATATATAAATCCGTGTATTATTTTTATAAATTATAATAGCAAAGTTATCATGCAATAGCGTAACAACTAAACAGATAAAATGCTTTTACGGTGGCAAATAAACGGAATACATGCTACTGCTCTAATAAATGTCAGAAACGTCCATAAAACAACGTCGAAGAACATTAAGAGTGTTTTAAAGGAGTGCACGTAAAACTTATTGTACTATGAATTATATTATACTGCGTTAGTAGTTGAGATAGATGTAAGTTAAACCTCATACAAAACTTGATCAATATAGAATACAATAATCAGTGTTTTAATGTCAATTCTATCTTTAAACCATCTTTTATCACGGTCTTTTAGTATTTTTGAGAGTGTTGGCTTTTTCTATCCTGTGAGGGATAAAGACGTGATTGTATGAATATATTCATGTACGAGTACAATAGGATTGAAAGTAATGTTAGACGTCATCAAAAGATAAGATATGATAAATTTTATTGACGTCAAAATTACTTTCAATTAAAATTACTACCGATTCCTAGTCGACGTATTGTTTAGAAAAAATGCTAACGCACACAAACAAAACGTATGAACGTTTCATCTATAGGTACTACAAGCTCGAGTAAATAAATTCATTAGCCACAACAAAGGGCGTCCGAGCTTGGCTAATGAAGAAGGACGTCTTGTTTAATTACCTTTTGTAATTTTTATACTAAACGGGGAAGGTATAAATTAATTTTCTTTCAGTGGCCCCAGCACGAGCACCATTATGAGGCACTAAGTGAACCCCCTTTTGTGCGCGGTGACTCGAGTTGAAAGGACTTAAAAATCTTGCTAACATAGCCAATATAAGTCCGACGGGCCGCTATTTAACCTTTTAAATTTTTAAACTACATTTTATACACTCTCGTTTTATACATTCATAACAGCACGTTTTATAGATTCTCGTTGAAATGGTCTTTTTGAATGAATAAAAAGAAAATGGAATAAAAATCGTTACTTGTTTTTACGTGAAATTAAACTATTATATTTTGAATCTGGAAAGTCTTGCTTCCTCCATAAAATAACCAGTTTTTGTACATTATTACATAATTAAATACTACAAAATACAAATTGTAACTTGTAACTGATTGTTAAAGTTATAATATAAAATAAAACTTTAATTGCTAACATTTAAATAATACAATAACATCTTCACACAAAAACAAGAACGCTAATAATAAATGGTTGACCTAAATTGTTTAGCGTCTATTTTAGGTACGTAGGAAATAGTCCATCTATATCTAATTGACCTATGACATGCTAGATAAGATAACGTATCGAAAAAGGAAAAAACGCACTAGCTCACTCGTTGCGCCTATATACTCGTATGTATGAGTTTTATCGGCTTGTAGCTCGTGTATTATTAGTTATCAGTTGTAGGCCATCATGACGAATATTCGCAGTTGTATATTCAGTATTTTGGGTAATTAATCACATATCCCACATATGTTACATTTAAATGATGTAAAAAAAGACATAATGATTCAGGAACGATCTTAATACTTATTGTCCAAACAACAAAAGTTTTTTCGTCTTACGACTCAGGTGTGCATAAGTTAGGTAATAACTACACGAACTGATTCATATCCTAAATCTACATTGTATTTTGAACCTAATCTATCTTGGACCATGGTTACGTGTATATACCTAACAGTAGTCCTTGCAGCGGTAGCAAAAGGAATGCCAAGTACCGAGCTTTGTGATTAAAGCAATGGAAGAGGTCGGAAGGTTTCTTCGCGCTGTCGTTCGTTTTAACTCGGGTTAGAAACTTTTCCAATATTTTTTTCATCACGTTTGTCAACTTCCACGGCCCCGTATCGCGTCAACAAACAATATTTTCTTCGCTGACACAAGTTTTTCGAACTCATTTCCATTCGTGAGCGTGTCCCGGAGAATTTATGGGTAGAAGAAATCCGTCTGGATGATCCTTGTCGAGTGTATTAATAGATCAGAACTGATTTATTGGAGGAATAACATACTACGCTTTCAAGGGAAAATATTTGTTCATCGCATAGAAATTTTAGTTGCCTTATCAATTAAGTATAAGTAAGTTTAATGTAATCTTTTATCTTTTAAGTGTAATGTTTCCAAGTTTTAAAAAAAAAGATATAAACAAATCTGCCTTACGGCCGATGTCTTTGAAAACTGTAAGTAGGTGAAGAGAACATTTTTGTTTTGTGTTTTATAAAAATTTTCAAAGCTTGGTATCAAGTATTATATTAATTAGGTCAACGATCCATCTTTGTTAGCGGTTTCCCGTTTCATTAGCTGACCTGGCAAGTTTTCCACTGTGACGACATATTTAGTTTGTCTTGTCTTAACTTTGTTAAACTTTTTCTACGTGTACAAGTTACGACTATAGCATTAAAAGCTTTGGCTACTTACTCGGTGAAATAAATTGTTTTTTTTCTAACATTATATGTCCTACATATATCACTTACTGAATAAGACAGGCAATATTTTTTTAAAGTTCATTCGTTACTAACAAAAATATTAATATTTTTCTCTTTAAAATAATGGTATTAATATGATTAAATATTCCTTCAAAGACTTAATATCCCATATCACAAATCTTACTTTGGGGCTAACTTCAATCTCTGACATTTATCCGGACATAAGACGCTTGTATTGAAACAATACAAGCGTCTTATGTCCAGAACTTTGAAAATTGATCTTGATCTCAAACTAATTAGAATAGCACTGCACATAACGGCTTTGTGTATAGTCAGACTCCGTCTCAGTCTACATGCAATATTGTAGAGTGGTCCAATCACCTGAATACCTACCGCAAGAGGTTCAACCACTTACAAGCCAGTAGTACAAGTCATAAGATTCGATGCCTGTTTACACGGCACAAGTAACGAGTACAATTGAATAATGTTATTTCGTATGGATTAATATTTATGATTTTAGTCCTTTGATTACTTATAGACAAACTTCAGTTTTGCAAAAGCTTAGTTTTAACTGCTTGCTAGTGGAATAAGAAAGGGCAGAACAAACGAAACAGCTACGTAATTTAATGATGTGACTTTCATATAAAAATTATTGTTTCAAAATTAAATATTTCTTTGATCGAAGCGAGAAACAAATTTTTTGTAGTAAAGCTTATATAATATTATACAGTCATAAGCTACAATTTTTTCAGATCAATCGAACGGCGGAAAGTGGGTCAAATTCAACTCGCAATATTTGATTACAGACAATGGAAGAAAGGTGAAGCTGAACAAAACTTGATTCTTTTAGATTTAGACGTGTTATTTCCGAGAGCAGAATATGACCACCCCATGTCTTCTTAAGGATGTCGTAGGAGGAGATATGTGAGTGGACAAAGTTAAAACTAAACTCTACTAGTACTGCTACCTCTGCTCTCTGTACTTCTCGTACTACCAACGAGTGCTTACTTACATTGGCCACATAACATCCAGACAACCTTTGTTAACTCGTGCTGTGATGGACGAAATAGACGGAAAGAGACGTAGAGACTCTTTAACGAGATGATGCGTGAAAGATAACCAGACTTCCTTTTGTTGCTTCCTTCAACAGGCGGAAGACAAGGTGGAATGAATGTATGCTCTACTACCAAAACTTAACAAAACGGGTACTTTTTTCAGTTATAAAGACCGCGAACAAGATGAAGTAAATAAAATTAAAAACAATTAATAAAATATATATATATATTCAAGAAGCTTTTATGAAACTGGCTGTCGATAACTACCGAATGTTTTAATTGACTACTTCGAGCTAATTTAGATATTTAAAAAAAATCTAGTACTAAGCAACTTGACCATGATCGCTTAGCTCTTAGACTCGTGTGAACTAGGCATTAAGTTTCAAACGTCAAACGCCCTGCAAGTAGGTCGTGCGTATCCGGAGGGTCCTATCGGGAACTATCGTCGATATTAGAACAGAATAAGAAGAACACAGAATTGAAACTATTTCAGAACCTGAACTATAAATAAACACTGATAAGTATGTAAGAATAACAGTATTTACTAAAATAATGAATATGATGAAAATGTCCAATAATAAAGGATATTTAGTTCTAGGAACGAACGTTTATGCACGCAACAAACCACAAAATTTAAATAGTATCTACAAATCTAAATGTAGAGGAAGTTGGTATAAGTTTTCCTTCTACGTTCATTTATATTTTGTGCCATTAGTGCATCTAACTGTTACTGTTATTGCACACTTCTGCTTCGCATTTACATTTAAATAGAAGATTAGAATTGCCCGTGATCTTATTGTTTTCTCCGGAAATTACACGACTGAAAAGCGTACGTAATATACAAGTTTAAATTTTTCCGTGGCCATGTATGACGTGTGTGTCATTTTGATAAATTATCATGAAAATATAGCGGGAAAACCTGCACATTCAAGCAAATTTAGGCATATCCGTGATCAACTGGTCAAAGTTTGCAGAGGTCAGACGGGATTATCTTCTTGTAAAAAGCTAACTTACCCAGTTTAAGACAACTTTACAGGAATGCAGTTAGCATAGGTAAATTGTAGCCTATTTGTAATCCTAATGTATAGACATCAAGATTTTACATGTGGTGTAAAACCGCGAGTGACAGCTGATAAATTTTTTATTGCTCTTCGAAATAACTTATTAAGACGTATTGATTGTCGAATGTTTATACAATATACACGAGGTCAAGGTCATGTTTTTCTCATCATACTTATCAAAACAAGAAGCTCTGCTATTATCAAAATAAACGGAAGCCTTGTTATCAATTGTTACTAAAAACGGCTAATAACAAATACAATTATCATCATAGTAGCCGATGGAATTATTATGAAGTCACATCAATAACTTTAGTAGTAACATGAAAAGGGTTTGAACGTTATATTTTACTCATTTTACATATAATTGTATATAATCTGTATTTTCCTTTCTTTTTGTAACTCTTTTGTAGGTAGTTCGCGGAAGGTGCATTTACCACGTAAGTAAATTGAATTTGGAAAAGAATTGAAAAGCACAAGAAGATTCTATTATCGAACTCTGAAAGATCAGTGCATTACAGTGCACTCGATTCAATTGTTCCGCGTCACTCAGCGCAGACTGGGGTGTGACCCCATTAGTGGAAATCTTTCAGAATTACGTCGGGCGCAGTCTCTGACGGCCCAGCTAATCGTTCTGCATCAACATAATGTTTGTTTAGGTTAGTTACAATAAGGTTAATCCTAAGGGTATCTGCTTAAGTATAAAAAATCAGGCAAATGTTTATTTAACTTCACATGCTTCATGGTTGCTTGTGATGTAGTGAACGTGGAGTCAATGGGAAGTTTATGCCAAGACATAAGCAATCTTATATCAGACTTGCAGATTTCGGGAAGAAGATCCCTTCCTGTTTCGAAAGAGGTGACGAGATCCACCTTCTTTAATTTGATTACTGTTTCATCAACATTCTAAAGAAAAGTCAAATGTCAGGCAGGCGACTGTAAACTTTATCTTAATGAAATCATAACTTAAACCAATGTCTGAGGCACTAATACTTCATCTTCCTGCTAAGCTTTGTGGGGTGTTACCCTTAAATATATCTGTATCTGGAAAAGACACTTTTCATTATCTATTGAGCGCATTTATAAATCATTGCGGCATCGTTTGATGGCAGCTCTATTAATTTGAATTATGGACGCCTATTACGTAAATTAGGAGCCTTGATTTAATTGTGCTACGAAGTTGCAGAGTTGATTATCGCTTTAGCTTAATAATTTGTATTTGAATACTAAAATATAATTGTGGAGAAAGGTGCATTTGGTAACAGGCAAAGATGAGAGAGATACTAAAATACGTTCATATTTTTATTGTGTCTGTTCACTGATAAAGCTGAAATTTTGCTGAGTTAAAGGTTGCGTAAAACTAGGAAACTAAATTTCCTTAAAAAAAACAAAATTTTCTTAAAAATCTTCTGAAGTTTTCTTAAAAATCTTCTGAAATTTTCTTAAAAATCTACTGAAATTTTCTTAAAAATCTTCTGAAATTTTCTTAAAAAATCTGATGCGAGCAGGGAGTTTTTACTTAGGTATATTTTTTCTTTTAACATCATTTTGTAAAAAATTGTTTGAAAATTTTGGCTTTTGGTTAAAAGTAAAAATTGATTATACCGTGTATATTTTACATAAAAATAACACCTCCTAACTTATGTGTAATTCGCTTTTTTAAGTATACATAATATTGTTTTAACTTGTTTAAGAAAAAGTCTTGTTCATAAAATGATACTTGCATTTTTAATATTCAAAAGCAAAGTAGATAACCGATGCAAGTTAATGTAATGGTGATAACAGCTATATACCATAATACTATTATGGTCATCCTAGCATTTATCAGTTACTACGTCGTATGCCTTCTTGGCATCATCATTCTCAAGATATTATTATCAATAGCGTATACTAACTTCAGAATGGGCGCGCACAGGTTCTAACGATGTTTATCATCAAGAGCTTAGCTGAGGAGGGATTAGCATTCAAATCAAGTAACTTAGAAAAAAGTTATGAACGGACTAAATTATTAGCCACCACAGGATTTGTATCTAAGCATACCTTCAAACGGGCATGCTTTCCTTGCTCCTCAGTTTTTATTTTTATTCCCTTTTGTATATAAATTTATCGCAAGAACATAATATTCTTCCATAAAAGCTTGGAACATAAAAATTTTAAACTCTTTAAAAGAGACATTTAGTTGACCAAACGAAAAGTGCTAAAGAAGCCATGAATATAAAATTTCAGGGAGATATAAAGAGTTGCAAGTTTTCGCTTAGAAAATTCAAGACGGGATTTGTAAAGCCAGTGACCGCTTCTAGTGAACATAAATCAGTGCGGTGGTGACACTAGACATTTTTATCTGAAATGTAAACTCGCAATATCATACCCCGTTCAGAAACGTCGCTATATTACCCTTTACGTCTTAGAACACGTTTCTGTTGTAAGTTCACATAGGAAGTCGTTTCATTATCAGAGTCATCGAACTGGTGTAAGTACAAGACTTGGTATAGGTAAATTGTGATGTTTTAACCGCGTACATTAAAAAGTAAAGATGTCTTTGGACATCTCATTCTTCCATTCATTTTAGTTAATTAATTCTCATTTAGAAACAGTACTATCACTAATTAGGCTATACAATATTACGACCAATAAATTCATTTCAGTGGTATTGCTAGCTACCTAAGAAATAACTAACACCCAGAGAGAAAGGAAGAGAAATATAAAATATTAAAACCTATAAATTAATCTGTAATGATAGAAGTTATCGATAAAATTGATAGGTAATGATAGAAGGTATCGATAAAATTGATATGTAATGATAGAAGGTATCGATACACATACAATGGGAACATATTTCACATACATGCCAAGGGCTAAACACAGTGGGGTGTAGGATTTCAAGCAAATTAACGAGCGAGTCAGTCAAGTGTCATGTCAGCTTCATTGCCACACAGGCGTTATATTATTATGCGGCTGACACCCCCTTTGATATAAGTCGCACTACTCAAGGCACATTGATATTAGGTATCTCTGTAATAGCGTCAAATATTATTTAGATTTCTACTTTACTTTTAACTTTCTCCATAGGTTTGCTCAATAATAGTTGTTCGCCGCAACCCTCAGGCCACCAAAGCGGAGAGGAAATGGAGAGGGAGAGAGTCATGTAGAGGGAGAGCCGAAACTATGCGGACAGATGTGGAAATAACGAAATCTGATTAGTTGTTCAAAACATATCACATCTCGTCTCCTCTCCTATCTGCTTTGCTGTGTGAAGTGAGCCTCAAGGGCTGTTCTCATATTTTTTTCCCTGGGTTGTGTTCTTGTCGCTTGCATGTGATTGCGAAATTTAAAGTAGATTGTAATAAAATCAGTCAGAACCTCTATAAACTTACTTTTACATGTATATGTTCGGATTTATTTGGAAAGTGAAGATTCATAATTACCTCCCTTTTTCACTCTCTCTTTACGTATTCTTATTAGGTGCATATTTTGCTTCACCTTCAAGGGTCCGAGATCCACTTCCCGATATTTCTCTCTCCACTTTGTTAGCAATTCCAAGAATTCATCAATATATTAAAAATACGGGTTAGGTTTTCTACAAAGATAAGAAAGTTCAAATGGGAGTCGCTTCTTGGAAGAACCAGACTCACTTAATTCTAGCTCATGGTTAAAAAATCACACCCGTCACACGCATACAGGATGTATGCGGATTCAAAGAGATGAGGATGTAACCGCGACTAACGCCAGAAGGAAGAAAATTTATAAAAACTAAGTATCTTAAATTGTGTAAATAATTCAGTTTTTTGGAGGTGAAATTAATATTACAATGTGAACATTTTGTAGAAATCCTTAGCACTCTGGAATACATTATGAAGTAGCCGGTTCGAACCAGTAAATGATAATTACACTGATGCAATTTCTCGGCGACGCAGATAAGATTCTTGCAAAACACAGAAAAGAAAATAAAGCTACATAATTCCACCAAGTCGTTCATAGTTACATTAAAATAATTATATTATTAATTATACAAAAAACAAAATACATTATTTTAAAATTGGAATAAAATTATCTGTTTAAATAGGTATGAAAATTTAAAATAAATAACGAAACCCGACTGCATGAGAAGGAAAATGGATATTTCCAAGTAAACACCTACAACTCGTAAAGCTTTAAAGAGGTACTCTAAGATTAATCTCCTTCTAGAGAATTTACCAAGACAGAAATAGACCCTATATTGATAAAGAACTGGGAAATTTTCCACAGATGGTATGTAATGTAAGTTATTAGTTTGTGTAAAATACACAAACATCGGTATAAATATACAATCATAAAATTCGAATGTTTTATAATTGTAGTTTGCAGACTAAAGAATGTAAATAGAAGAACCAACGGAGCTATTAAAATTAGATGCTGGGCCAATCGGCCAGCTTGCTACTTTTCGTTCAAAGTTTAATGGAGAAGCGCGAAATATACACAAACTCTTACTAATCTCACTTAAATGTAATGTTATTTACAACTGTTGCTTTTCAAATGAAGTGCAGTTTGTTATTTCTAGGGCTTATTTACATTATATTTTATTTTTATTACGACAAACAAGTCGCTCTGAAAATAATTATTATTGCTTCTTTAAAACGATGGTGTTTCAAACAGAAATTTTGTTATAATAACAAATTACTTTTTGGCATATTTGCAGGAAATATATAAAAATAAGATCGTTCTTTTTTGAAAACAACAAGCTGCAATCGAGCTCATTGCTATAATTTTATGAAATCCAAAAATAAGGAATTTGAAATGGAAAACGTTATGCATAGTTAGAAAAGTGTTGGGTATTTACATAATTTATACTGCAATTCAGCGCAAACGGTGCAGGTTGGCGACCAGTCTGACGCAATTTTATAGCCATCTAGGTGAGAAAACTGCGTATGCGCTAGATTGTCGAGAACCTTGGCAAAAATTTAAATTTATGAGCCGCCTTTCAAAGGCTGATTTCTTGGAAACACAGGCGCTCTAATCATTTAGGCCTTAGTGACTGAATTTTATAAGGTTAAAATAAAAACATACACATAATATCCCTTGCGGAGTAGACAGAGTTAACAGTCTTTTCATGACGGTTAGCTCTGTGTACTTTATGGTCACGTTTATCTGTTTGGCTCAATGTTATAATTGAGATTCAGAAAGTGACATGTAGCTAGCCCACCACCTAAAAGAAGAAGTTTATAAGCATATCCCTTTTACAATGAGTACTTATTTTAAACACCCGCTACTTAGATCGCGTGATTTTTTTTTACTGAGTTATGTACTTGACAGTTTTTATATTATCAATAAAATAAGTTATATTACTGCGAAGTTTCATAAAAAATCCTTTAAAAATTTTTTGCTTGAATGAATAACAATCAAACATTTTTACAAATTTTCGCATTTATAATATTAGTACGATGCATCCCATGCTACTCTTCGGATGCAATTACATCGCTCATTAGTTTAGGAGATTGCGTGTGTTGACACGGGGCAAGCTTTTAGCCTTGTATCGAGTTATTTGTAGCTTTCAAGTGCTTTTGCTTTGTCGAGCCTCATGTTATGCATTAAATAGGTCAATTAAATACCAAGATACTTTAGAAGCTTGATTTTATTTTTTATGGCAAAATTATCTTAAGATATTTTTCTACATTATCACCTTAAAATATATTTTTTATGACAATGGGATACGTGTGAGCTTCTTTTAACCGATGGCTAGCAACCTGTCAATATTTTATTTAAAATTCCATCATTGAGCCATACAGCTTAACGAGGCCTTTCAGTCTCGTGAGGTAAAGACGTGATTATAGTAGGTATGTTAATTTATTAATATAATCACGTCTTCGTCTCTAGCGGGGTAAACAGAGCCAGCAGTCTTGAAGGACTATAGGCCACATTCAGCTGTTAGGCTTAATAAAAGAGTTAAGATTCTAATAGTGACACGTTGCTAGACCATCGCCTAAAAGAGAATCCCATGTTTATAAGCCTATGTATGAATATTTTAATAAATAAAATTGTTGTAAAGTACTCTCATGTAATAAAATATAAATGCGTTACATATTTGTTAAATAGCTTTTTCCAATCTATTTAGATTTTTACTAAATTTGTTTTATAGGTACGTTTGGCATAGATTATAATTTAAGTAACAATAATAAACAAAGTAATAATTTCAAGATAAAAGTGGTAATTTTAGATAATTATCTGCATTGTGTTCTTGATTCCCAGTGAGTTGAAACCGGTCGTCATTAAAAGCTTCGGATGGAAGCTCGTGCAACTTTCTGATGCAACAAATCATTGGACTACATCAAACCCAATCGTTTTTATAGAGCTGTAAAGCTGCTTCATTTTTTAAATTATAGGTTACTACTTTATTAAATAACATTAAAAAAACTTAAAAAACAGATTTCCCACATTCAAAGTAATACAAGTAAACATTAGGAATGTTTAATAAGAAAAAGATGAAGAACGTGTCCATTTTAAGAACATAATTTCAAAAACAGATGAAAATTTGAGACTAAATAAAGAAAGACAAAATTAGATGTTAAAAGCATCGCCAAATAACGTTTCACATTTAATATCCATCTCTAAAAGGTCTAACATTTCAAGAAGGTCAAACATCAGGCATTGATTTTAAATAAAATATATCGCAACCAGCAACGTGTACCCAAATTGAAGTATCGTCGCCGTTCTAAATATGAAATCGAAATATGTTTTATGTTTGAAACTCTTGAGTGACTGACAGACGACGTAGTAAGGTGAAATTTAGCACGTGGTAGGGAGCTACTGCAGTATAAACACGACAACAAAGCTATATTTATACAAAATACACATGACCAAAAAAAAATTTTTCAATTTAAAATAAATAACAACTTTTGCCTTACATTGACAAACGGAAACATTGAAACTGAATCGTCGCGTCTTCATTTATTCGGCATTACCAGAGTTTTCTCTTACAAAAGCTTTTAGTTCCGATAGCGGGAAGTCTCGACCACGACACGGGTTGATTTCGTAACACCTAATAGACGATAAAACATCGATTTTCACACAAAGAGAGGTTAGTGGCGCAACAGCGACCCCTTTTCAATAAAAATCACATTTTCTTTCACAAGACGGGTTGGTGCCTGGGTAACAACATTCATGGAGTTTAGTGACTTCCGAAGTAGCAGGTTATCAGACGTGGGAAGGGGGTAGTGGGGAGGTGGGGGTGGAAAAGCTGGATGCTGGTGGTAGTTCTCCCCGGCATTCGCGTTGCGGCCGTCGGCGCGTCCGCCCGCGCAGTTTCCACTCGTACGCGTATATCATTATCACCAGTATTCACGTGTCAGCTTTTTATTTTATTTACTTGCGTAGTTGGTTCTCATATCGTTATACTTGTGGTGGAGGTTTGTGAATATTTGCAAGTGTTTGTGCGGTTTTTACGGTTCCTTAACGTGCATTGTTAGATTATTTATGCACGATACAAAAATAAGTATTGAATATAACCAAAATTAAATTGGAAATTTTATTTTCAAATACTTGGATTCAGATTTTTGTAATTCTTATTGCTTCTTAATATAATTTTATTACTTTCACAACCTACGCGTGTCTTGACACCTCGATGATGCCTATTTTAAGACAAAGGGTTCATATTGCTACTTTAAATTACTAAATATTTTATTTCACATTTGATAAATTTGATTGTATATCTGTATATTGTTAAATATTTTCTTAAAAGCTAGATAATAATAAGTAATTGGAGAAAACAGCTATCTAATATAAAGTGGTTACCGTCACTTAAGAAGGTAAAAGTAGTTCTAAGTCTATTTAAGACCTATTTATATTCTTATACACAATAGTGGAAAACATGCAAATTCAGAATATAACAACACTAAAAGAAATATTTGTCTTGATAAATTTACCTATTCCCTTTATGTATTTAGCAATCTACTTACGCACATACATATCTCGATCGATGTTATTAGGTATTAATAACCTAATTCGTCTAGTCGCTTTTATTGGCCATGAATGCCTTTAGCCTGTATCGTTGGAGCTTTTATTTATAAGAAAGAACATTGATACACCCACGATAATATGAAATTTTCCTGAAAATATATTCATTTGGGCTAATTTAATTAACGAAATTATTCTTGAATTCTCCTTAGCCGAACGTGTGAGTCAGTTTTAATGAGGCATGCAATATGTCCATATGTTATTTGTCCTGACCAAATTGTTGGTGTTTGCTCTAGGCTTAAAATGCTGGATAATTAAAGATATGGGAAAGACTATTATAAATACTTTTTGTGATTGGAATTTTTCTGTTAAGATTTTTCAGATATAATGAGCAAGTGGAGAGAGAAGATATTTTGTCATAACCGACTCACACCTGAAAAACATATATCTTTAGTTTAATAGAGCAAAGATAACACAACCGTGTACCATTAAATATTTCTATTCTAGTGTAGCGTCTAGAAATGTGGTCTCAAATGTAGTGTAAAAACGATTAATGCGCGCTTTCGATCCGCCTTGCGCCGGGTTTCTATATAAGATTATATCCGAGTACAGGGGACAACTAAAGTTTTATATGCAACTACTTATAACCGAGAACTGCACTCCCGTGGGAATATTAAAAAAAAAAACAGCATTAAATCAGATTTTTTTTCTAAGCGCTGACAACGAGTATTTCTCAATAATACTCTTATGAATCACTGTAAAGCTTCAGGGCCCGGGGTTCACCAACCGACTTTTCCCTCGACGTCCTCAGATTTGATTCATCGTATAGGTAATATAAAGATAATAATAACACATACACAAAAACATACCAATTTAATGTACCTAAGAGATAAGAGAAAGCTTCTGAAACAGAATATAAAATAACTGATCAAATATAGCGAGCTCGCCTCGATTTTTCATAATATTGAACAGATAATACATACGGTGACATACAAAAACAAGCAAAATTGTTTATCTTTAACAACGTTGTAGTCAATATAACTGCTCGATTTGTTACTGCCGTCATATTTCTTTATTTAGAGATGCGATTACATAATTGAAACATGCTTTTGTCGATTTAAACAATTACGGGATACGTTTTACTTTATAGAATTTATATATTGTCGGATAAATAAAATTGCTGCAAAAATAAATAGCCATAAAATTAATACTTCATTAAAAAAAGTGCTCATAATTCCGAATATTCACGCGATCGTGAACTTCAGAAAACAACAAGATTAATTATTTCTTTTGAGAACCTAAGTGGCTAACATCAAAGATTGTGAAATCTGAGCGACCTTCAAAGTTTTGGCCATCTTTTAATTAAAGAAGTTGTGATTAGTCAAAGAGAAAATCTGGTATAATTTGCGCGAGCGAGTGTACCAATCCATCATGCAAGTACATAGATATTATTCGCAAGAAAAGTGCTTCCATGAAATAGTGGGACCATAACTGGATCAGCAACTTTCTTTTTACTACTTTTCTACGCCCTAAGGGTGATCACTTACATATGTGATGGAATCAGATTAAGGCAGTAGTTGATAAAGTGTTTAAATTTACAATAATGTTTAAATTAAATGCGTTGTTAGAACAAAATCGTAATTTTTTGTCATAACAATTATTGTTAAGGCCTGTAAGGAAAGTTAAGTTTTCTTCTTCTATTGTATGATGTTTTTACTCTTTTCTGTCTTTTCTGTGACTTATACTGATGTAAATGGTGAGAATAAACAGAAGAACTGATGAGAGGATTCATCGTCTGAGAGGTTGCAATTCAACTAGAACATTTTACCAAGAACATCTTTTTCTTGTTCTTAAAAAAATTCATCTCTTTTCAAACATAAAAAAAAACAATTATTTTGACTTAGATACGCTTAATTACATAGATTACTTACATACATATCTTACATAGACTGACGCATAAATAAATGAGTCAAATTCACATTTGTTACGGTTGTTAAAAATGTCAACGTGAACATCTAAATAAAAATACCGTTCTCTATAAAACTCTAATTCCTAACAGAGAAAAGTTTTTCTCTCCGTCGCAATCTACCACATTCGCAAACACCATTTTATCTGGGGAATAGGAAAAGTTTTAATTCCACTGTGTTATGAAGAAGGAAGCGGTTGGTGCTTAACTCATGTGTCCTGGGCTGGGTGAAAATGAGGTCAGATTTTAACTGAGTTGCATTTGATTTATTAAAACAATATGTAAACAACTGCTGGTGTACAAAAGTTAGGTTTACAACATTTTAAATTTATTTCCTGTTTGTAGTTTCGACTGTTAGTGTGTTATCGGGTCCCATTCGGAGTGGGTTGTGTACATGTGAATAAACAAGACTTTTTAGACATACGAAAATTGTAAATAAAATCGTGTTCTCGTTTTATTTTCATATAAAAATTCGATCATTCTTTCGACCAAAATTGGTGAACACAATATTTCTAACCGATTTAAGAGAAGATTAAACACTGACTTAAACAATTTAAATATTTGCGTACATGCATGCAGTCACGTCTATATCCCTTACGGAGAAGACATGGACATTAGTATCAGAAAGACTAAAAGGTCACGTTCACGGCTTCATGATGGAAATGAGATTCAAATAGTGACAGGTAGGTAGCCTTTCGCGAGAGAGGAATACCAACTTTATTAGCCTGCTCCCTGAGTCGCCTTTTACGACATTCATGGGAAAGATATGGAGTGGTTTTATGCTGAAGTGCAGGAAATGTTTCCTATTAAAAAATTGCTTAATAAAAATAGAGGACAATATTTTCCCCGCACAAAAACCAGAAAAACGCTCTCCGTCTATTTATAAGCCCTTGAATGTAACAGTTTTTTCGAAGAAATATTTTAAAATAATAGCGATGTCTTTTATACAGATGATACATACTAAATATTCAATCGGTACTACCAAAAAAAGTAAAGCTGGCATAGTTCCCTCAATGTGGGGTAATATTGAATGCAAATGAATGCTCGAAGGGATTTGCATATTGTACAAGCATTGAGTGTTGACAGACCGGCTGACCCGTGGCCTATATTCTCATTTTACGAATGTTTATTTGAGGTATTTAAGGATTTACAGATACGTAAATTCGTTTAAAGATGCAACAACTAGCCACTAAATGCCGTGTGGTTCCCGGTACTTTCGAAGGCAACTAAGATAAAGGCTAATAAACTTGAGATTACTCTTTTATCAATGTTTGCTTACATCCATAAGACACAGTACCTTTTTTATTACATTTGGAAATATGTAACAAGCAATAAGTTAAATATTAGATAATATTTCTAGATAATTTAATATGATATTGTAGGATCATACTAGTATTATTAGAAGTAGTATTAGAAGTGTGCGAATAGAATTTCAGTAAAGTATTTTAATCATTGGGTAGTCTATATCAAATGTAAAGAACTATTTTATTTCTTTCAGACTTGATCCCCAACACTAAAAAATCCTAACTATATTGACCACACAATTGAGGTCTTGAAGTTACATAGATTATAAACTCAATCGATGAGTGTAAAGTCTACTTCATACAAAATTTCGACCTAAACTTATGAATTAGTTATTAAATATTGCAATTAGTCACAGAATGAGAATCCCAATATTACACACAAAGTACTGGAAGACTATAAATCTCTAAATTCATTCTGATATACATGGATCCCACATTAAAAGAGGTGCCTGAAGAGGCTATTTCCCACTAAAATATAATCTAGTCGCATTATTCACAAAATTATTTCTGTTGTTCAAGACCAAGCGATCCCATTTTATGTTCTGACATCGGCTTACTCCGAAACAAAAAGGAGATCATTTAACTTTATTAATTTTCTACTTTTTCCACCTCATTTTCACCTTCAAAGTGATTAATGCGTGTACTCAAATCATGAATTGCTTTTCATCCAAACTTTCCGTTCATACAATTGCGAGGAAATTTTAAAGCGTATTTCACGAAGGCTTCCCATTTTCTTGTAATGAGTCTTACAACCGTTTCGTTAATAAAACAAAACGATGTCTTGAATCTTATTTCTTTTTGTCCCTTAATAGAATTTTTGTGTTTCAAGAGGTTTCTACGGCCGTTCTTTTTCTTTCCTCTTTGATTAAAAATACGTTTTTTTTCACTTTATTTGTTTTCGTAGTCATCATCTTAAAAAAAACCACGTTAAATGTAAGACATAATCGTTTGTTTATCAACACAACAAACAAACAGTTAATAGAAATTACACTTATCATATAAAATTAAAGTTATTTAAGTATAACCTTTGCCCGTGTGTTATTCCATATGTTTGTTAATAATATTTAAGCTTTTTCGTGAACGAATTTATTATACAAACCTTCTTTAATGAATAATCGAATTAAATATTTGTATTAAAGCGATCTCTTAAATGCTGTTTTTCTAAGAAAATCGTTGAAGTACATTAGACAACTGATCAATCGGTCCATTGGAATCGGCTCTGTATTCCTAAGGATTTCGTTAGCTGCCTTCGAACGCTTTGCGTCTCCCAAAGGGGAATTTGCAGGGTAAGGGAAGAAATTAATTAAATCACAGAACTGGGCATTGCATTATTAAATAAATAAGTGAATTAACTTAGATATCAAACCTTATCTAAAATAAGTTTTCATAAATTATTGGAACCTAACTTTTCACTACTTCTTCTAGAAAACGAATTAATTCATACACAAATAGATCTTGAACAATCGCAAATGAGCGTCTGTAATTACAAGAACAGAGGAACCCAATTGGAGTGGATCATCATGTGTTAAATGTATTGATTGAAGTTAGAGTTTTTTTTGATTGATTACACATTTGTAAATATCTGTATCAATTACTTTATACAATCTAACTATACACTTTTGTTTGTTTGAAATACACATGTAATGTACTTATGAGATAAAAATGGAAGAGGCTAATGTTTATTGTAAATCTTTTTTATTTGTAACAACTAATCAACTAACTGATATATTTTGAGTGCCAGTAAAACGTAAACTTACGTGCCGCTATGTCAACTCCATCTGTTTCCATGGATGTCATTATAGGCGACTAAGGGATATTCTTATTAACTTGGGATCCTTCTTTTAGGCGATGGGCTAGCAACATGTCTCTATTTGAATATCATTTCTATTATTAAACCTAACAGCTGAACGGAGCCTGCCATTCTTTGAAGACTGCTGGCTTTGTCTACCCCGTAAGGCATATAGACATCATAATGAATGAAAACATAAAATGAATCGCTTTTGTGTGAACGGTATCCATCTGTTCCTTCGTTATATTGGCTGTCGGTGTGAGCGAGGGATGATGGGCGTGAATTTGACAGAGGTTGTTAATTATATGCCTCTAGCACTGAATTGAGAGTATCTTGCTTAAGACAAATACGACGTACTTCGTTTAACATACGCGCTTTTAATGGCGCCTTAAAAGTAACTCGAAATATTGAGTAGAAATGGCGAAGTTAGGTTTTGCAAACAGTCAAATCAAATGAGAGTATAAATTCAGCATAAATCACATCTTAAAGGATAAAGAACGTGTGCGTGTATGAATTTCTGACCAAATAAAAAAGATCAAGTTTTTCAGAGAAATCAGATTAATGAATAAAACAAAAAAAAAATGTTGCCTATATATATTTGTGCCTTGCATCTCTTAATACGTAATATGTAAGAGTATTTTTTTAGAAAGCATATATTTCAATCTATTATCCTTTAGATTTACAACATTAGGCCTATAAACTTAGGATTTTTACCCGATGGTCTAGCAACTTATCACTATTTGAATCCAACTCAGCTAAACGTGGCTTTTCATACTTTTTGATACTATTGGCTCTGTCTACACCGTACGGGAAATGATGTGAATATTTGTATGTATGTTAAAACATTAATCTTCTATAAACTTCACATAGCTCTATAGAAACTTCTCTCATTTGACGCCATAGCCGCAACCTACTTTATGAAACAAGTTTTTCAGCTCACTCTTCGAAAATTTTCCATTGAATAGTGTTTAATTCAAAATTGGGAAAAGGTTCTCAAGTTTCAAAGTGATTTTCAAATTAACGTGACACGCTGAGGGTTGGTTATTGAAATCGATATTACTTAAAATCAAATGTATGCTTAAGTATAGTTTAGTAAATCGACATTTTAAAATGTATTTATGCTGCAGTAATTTGAATATATTTAGTTTATTTTATAATAAAAATCGTAATTTTGAAAACAATGAGTCGAAGTTATTAACGATGAAGTGACTTCTCTTTTGCGGTTCGATATAGTTTAACTTTTAACCAAACGGCCGAATTTGATAGGAAACCATGTTTATACCAAGGCCGTGATTTAAAAAAGCGCACAGATTTAAATAATATTGGATCATATATTAAATACCAAACAGGAGTTCAGAATAAGGCCGGCATGGCATTGCTTCGTGAATTATTTGCGGCGACATAAATCTGAATGGATATTAAAGTCACACCCGCAAAATTACCTGATTCAAACGTATAATATAACCCTAATTAACACCCATATACGCGTGTTGAATTATTCGAAACATCTCTTTTATAATATACCTGTTTATCTACCGAAACAATCTACATTGAATTAGTTCAAAGTTAACTAGGTAAAGATTTGGGGTAATGAAAGCCTGTCCAGTAAATGGTTCGGGGCTGTGTAGTCGAAGGAATTTTATATAGTAAGCGTTATATAGTATGCAAACAAGTAATCATGTCTAAATCCCTTGCGAGGTAGACAGAGCCAAGTCTCGCAAAGATTGATTGACCACGTTGAGCTGTTTGGCTTAATAATAAAATCGAGATTCAAATAATGACAGGTTGCTAGCACATCGTCTAAAAGAAGAATCTCAAGTTTATAAGCCTAGTCATCATTTAGTCATACTACTGAATGTGGTATTTTCGTCTTTTCAAGACTGCTAGCTCTGTCTACCCCGCAAGACAATTCGTGACTATATGTATTTACATATTTACCCATATTATAAGACTTAATACGTAGGTAATTAACAAACGATGAGCTTGACTGGGCGGTAGATATAATTAGACGCGCAAATTCCTAAGGTAAATTCGGATCGCCACCTTAAAGTGCCTTAGATAATTAACAGATTTAGTTACGTTTCATGATTTAGAATACATGCTACATTGTGATTAGTTTATTAAACAATGTAATTGACTTAATTAACGCAAACTAATTTATATTGCTGGATTATATTTAAAAGTATAATAGCTTAGGTTTTCTTGTTGATAATCCTCAAGACAGCATTTTCTTTTTTAATAATGGTGCTCAGATAAGAATCATCCTTTTCTTATCTAGTAAAATAGTATTTGCATTAAAATCTCACACATACCTCGTCTTCATCACATAGAAAAACAAATAGAATAACCAAAAGTCGCAACTAGAAAGCGATGGCTCATTTAGGTTACTACTTAAAAGGCAAAGACTTGCTTGAGGAAAAAGTAGTCGCGGAGGTTTCAACTGTTAATACGCAGAGATAAGACAAATAATTAAATATATATGAGACAACACATATTGAGTTAGCCTCAAAATGAGTTCGAGACTTGTGAGATAACTTAACAATACCAATATACGTATAACACTAATTTATTTAGAATAGATAAGTACTTATATAGGTAAACAAGATCAGAAAAAGTTCATTTCCCATCATGCCCTGGCCGGAATTCGAACCCTTCTGTGTCATATAGAAGCACAATATTGCTTCGATGGTGTGTGCTGTGACGCAAAAGAGAGTCGAACTATACGGGTTTTGTACTGTATAAAGATTTTGACTTTGAGAAACCATTTTTAATTTCCGCTCGGGAATGCGTCCCGTAAAAAAAGAGGTTAGCGATTTTTTGCTACGACTACTCACAGAAAGATCCGTTTGTTGCGGATCAAAGCAGGCTTTTAAATTTGCTCTGCTGAAAGCCTGCGATGAAGGCTGTGTGTAATGACTGAATATTTTGAATGTAGCTTCCACTTTTTATCCCAATTTGTCAGAATCTCACTATCTATGTGAGTACATCATGTGAAAAGGTTTTGTTATTAATAATTTTATTTATTTATAAGTATTTTAATGAACCTTCAAAGCTACAGCTTGAAATTATTGCTGAAACCATTCTTTGTCAGACGTTTAGGAAAAAGCAAACAAAAAATGCTTTCCTTTAAATACCATGACTAATTCACATATAAATCACGCTTTTAGTTATGATAACAATTAAAAGTAGAGAAACATAACGTATTTTCAATTTTATTTTATGCCTTAGTAACAGACTTGGTGTGTTAACGAATTAATATTTTGTTTGTTTCTGAAAGTTAATTCTTATTTAGTTTACGAGGGCACCAATTATAAAGTATTTTTCTGCTATTCTCTATAGAGTAATAAAACTGAAAAAATATATTTAAATACTCGTTAATAGTTAATTTAAGCTACACTTGATAAAATGCCTTTCCCTAGTATGTTGTACAACATAATTTGCAGTTTCGCTCGCGCGCATAGCTACTTATTTAGTAGTCGCGCTTCGGTTTGATAGTAAGATAGGTAAATTTTTTTCACACCTCTAACATCGATTTATATTTTTTATGTTACTCGAATTACGTACAGCGAGTAGCCAGCTTTATGCTAACAAGAATCTAATCGGAGTAATATTTTATGGCTGTAAAAGTTTCGGAAGCGACCTCCACGAGACAAGGGTACAAGGATTATCCTACCTCCGTATTTCTGTTCCCGAACGATTCATAATTTAACTTTACATTGGACTGTGCCAAATTATTATTGATTACGTGAGTTATTTCTTTGAAGTTAAATAAATATTGATTTGCCATGGTCGTCATAGCATTAGTATCAATATTTAGACATTTATTACTATTGTTTGTCTTAAATTCGATATTGTTGGAAAATATATAAATAATAAGATTGTTTACTGTCTTAATTGCTCCCAAAAAATTATTACACATATCAATAAATAAAACAATTTCTTTCATTGCGCATATCGGAAACAAAAATAAGGAACCGTAAAAATTGAAAAGGAAAAAACAAATTAAGAGCAAATTGATTTAACATTAACAACTCCCATTTATTTTAGATCAAAGATTCTGATGAAGTGTGTGTTTTGAAGTGTAACATCAGTATAATAAAGAAGAAACTAATATGGCAATGTGTCGTGTGGTTTGGCTGACATATTTTCTGCTGGCAAGCACTGAAGGATCCTTGTACGATGACGACTACGACTCTTACACAAGGGCTTACGATTTCAACGGATCAGGTAATTATTTGCAACGTCGTAATTGTTATACTATTTTAACCTCTAGAAAAATTCTTTATAGGTTTTGAAGTTGTGGTTTACTAGAGTTATATATATCACAAACATACATACATACATAAAATCACGCGACTCTCAAACCACCATAATCATGATAAGTTCATGACATCATCAAGAAGAGAAAAAGAAAAGTTCGATTTATTCTTCGTTAGAAACTAGACCACTTAAAGCTCCCAAGCAAATTCAAGCTTAAAACAAAGCCGCGGTCACATCGAACCCAGTTTTCCAATAAACCTCTACTCAGGCTAACTAGTATTGACTTTACTAATCTACCGTACGTGTGTATGCCAATCCCCGGAACAAATATTTAGGGAACGCTCACAACGAAATAATTTACTTATTTACAATAATGCAACCAATTTAAATTGGGTTGTTTAAACGTAACAATGTTACAGCGGAATGTGCATATCAAACCAATTCGACTTTAATGTAATGATTGTCTGAAACCACAACTATTTGAGTAGGTGAATTTAAATGAAATAGTCGAAACATTGTTGACGCAATCGATTGTGAATTAATTATTTACAAAAAATATGAAAGTTACATCTTTCATTCATTACCTTTGTAAATACTGCACAAGTAATAAAGTGCTTCCTGTAATTTTTTTAAAATTAGTGTATTTTGTTGTTTTTTTTTTAAATCTGTTTATCTTTTATTAATACTTACATCGGTAGTCGTGTGGTTTAATGTCTCTCTTAAAAAAGCGTGGCCACTTCAAGATGGGTTCAAATCCTACCTTTACGACTTGTAGGTAACTTTTATATACATATATATAATTATTTATTGTTTCTTAATATGAACAGGTTAAGCCAGCTGACATACTACTCTGTCAAGAAAGTAGCAGGAAAAGATCAATAATACACAAACTGTTTGTTATTCATCCAAATTTATTTTATCACCTTCAAAATATGCTCCTTTAGAAACGATACACTTACGCCAACGAATAATCCAATCATCAAAACATTTTTTAAACGCTGTTTCCGGAATTGAGGTCAGTTCTCGCCGCGAATTCTCTTTTATGTCTTCTACCGATTGAAAACGGGTGCCACGAAGTGGTAATTTGAGTTTAGGAAAAAGAAAAAAGTCGGCTGGAGCCATATCTGGTGAATATGGTGGTTGCTCGATGGTATTTGTTGAGTGTTTGGTTAAAAATTCGTTCACAATGATGGCCTTGTGCGAAGGTGCATTATCATGGTGCAAAATCCAAGAATTTTCTTTCCACAAATCTGGCCTTTTTCATCGGATTTGCTCTCTTAAACGCCGCATAACACTCAAATAATATTCCTTATTTACCGTTTGACCTTCCGGCAAGAATTCCGAGTGCACAACACAGCGATAGTCAAAGAAAACAGTCAACATGACTTTGACTTTTGAACGACTTTGGCGTGGTTTTTTCGGTTTCGGTTCAGTTGGAAGGCGCCACTCCGAAGCTTGTTGACTAGTTTGCATGTCAAACTCGTAAACCCACGTCTCGTCACCAGTAACAATGCGTTTCATGAATGTTGGGTCGGAATTGACTCGTTCTAGCATGTCCTCAGCGACTCTCATGCGATTGAGTTTTTGAAAAAAATTCAGGTCTTTTGGGACTAGCCGAGCGGCAACATGTTTCATACCCAAATTATTAGTTAAAATGGTACGTATCGACTCGTGAGATACAGAAAGTTCGGTGGCTATCTCTCTCAAAGTTGAATGAGGATTTTCAGTCACTATTTCCTTCACTTTTGCGATGTTAACTTCAGTTGCAGACGTTGATGGCCTACCAGAGCGAGGCAAATCTTCCATCACATCTCGAACGCTTTTGAACGCTTTGTATCACTCATAAGCACGAGTTTTTGATAAAGTCGATTCACCGTAAGCCTTCTGTAACATTTTCAGTGACTCCGAACACGATATTCCATTGGCAATGCAAAATTTAAGACAAACTCTTTGTTCGATGTTTTTATCCATTATGAAATTAGCAATACACACTAGATATGATATAACTAAAAATAGCACTGTATTTAATGTAAACAACAGATGCAACTCAAACTCCGCGCCAAAATGGAAAACAGTTGTGCCAATCTAACAACAACAAAAAAAACAAAAATTTGAATTTGGAACCATAAATAAATAATCCATTCCCGATACTTTTCTGACTGAATGTACATATACATAGGTATGCCATAGCAACGGTTACCATGACTAGTTTTGGTTAGGGAAAAATATGAGATTTTTATAGTAAAATATTTTGAATTGATTTCCAAAAATATAGCGATTTTCATTTGATTATTTCTCTTCTCTGTGTTTTCTCTCTCTCTCTTCTCATTCTGTCTTCTGTAGTGTATATTTCCGATCTTTCTACTATACTTTCTATAGACTTATACATTAGTTGATTTATCAACTTGTTCTGAGTTACTAACATGAAAATGATTTCTAATGGATAAGTGAGAACGCATCCTTATTAGGATAATGACGTCAGAATTGTCCAAAGCACCAGGCCGTCAAATGTAATTTCTACTGAAATAGAACTATTCGCATACGTAGAACTGGAATGGTCATCACAAATACAATTTACATGTTATATAGCGGTCGTAAGCTAGATGAGGGTACTCCTAGTAACATGTGCTCCAAATCCCGGTACTGATAACGAATGCACTTGTCGCCTCTACTCGGGAAGTTAGTGTAGCTTTATCTGTGGTAGAGCACGCGTATCCTATTTGGCCTCGATTGCATTTTTAAATATTTTTAAGATTTTTTTTTTTTTAATATATACGGGACAAATTACACAGATTGAGTTAGCCTCGAAGTAAGTTCGAAACTTGTGTTACGAGATACTAACTCAACGATACTATATTTTATAATAAATACTTATATAGATAAACATCCAAGACACAGGCCAATCAGAGAAAGTTCTTTTCTCATCATGCCCTGACCGGGATTCGAACCCGAGACCTCCGGTGACACAGACAAGCGCACTACCGCTGCGCCACAGAGGCAGAATGTTCCATAATTTAAGTATGTGTTCTTTAACTACTTTAGACACTTTAAAGGTGTCCGCTGAAGCTAAAAGCGCGTTACTTCAGTTTATTCAAAACTAGCGAATAGATATATATAAATGGATAGATAAAAACTTTCCTTCGAAAACCCTCTTTCCGTAATTTTAAACAGGACTAAAATATGTCCACTACTTTCCGAGATTAGCGCACTTATGTGTAGCCAGAAGGGATACTTTATAATATGAAGGTATAATATCAATTTACACCCATTCACATTTGTTTTATAATGTAAAGTTGAACAGCTTTTACTAGAAACTATATTATGAAAAATAGCGTTATAAAAATGTACACGAGTTTTAATATTTTTTCGCTACTACAAAATACGAGTTTAAAGTACGCTCTATAACTAGAGTCATTCTAAGGCCTCCACTGCACTGCTGTAATACAATTTGGCTCCTCTGCCATTGCCGTCTTGGGGACAATTTTGTCTAATGCTTGTGCATCTCACGCCATTGTTTAAAATTCCGCGGTACGGCGGCGCGGGTCATGACTTTAATGAAATAAGATTACAGACGCCTGGTTTGGGAACTGAAAATGTTTTTTTTTCAGTCTTGATACTATTGTTGTGCGTTTTGCAGATATTTATAGCATACATACAAATGATCACGTTTTTATGAGATTTGAATACTTAGTGACAGGTTGCCAGACCATCGCCTATATACAAGGAGAATACCAAATTTAAAAGACTTTCTCTTGTATATTTATAGTAAGAAGTGTGTTATGTAGTATTTATAAGTACAATCAAGAGATTTGTTGGGATTGTGGTGTGTCTTTTCTTACCTATCTTGGAAAAGGTATGATTTAAAAATGGGTATTTTATACACATCATTTAGTAGACTATTCTGCATGTAGGTATATTTAACATCGATTTTTTCTTGCCGTGTCAGTAAATGTAGCTGTTATATTTTCGAATTATGTTGAGAGATATTTACAAAATCCCAAAATCCGGCTGTAGGTACTCGTATCAACCACCAATCTATGAAAAAACATAAAGTATGCAGTTTCTAAAAGTTTCCGCAGTATTGATGTCAATAACATATTTCATTTATTTTCATTTTCAAACATTTTATAATCGTATTCGAATATATACGTATCGAATACAAAATAGAATAAAGTAAAAACTAAATATTGTTCGATATGGACGTGCGATTTTACAAAGAGCCTTTGAAAATTCTTTAAGAGGTGTCTTTGTACATGCTCTTTTGAACTGATGTCACGTTCAAACCTAACTACTAAACACAATTTTTTATTCATAAAAATATTACTTTCAATGTCATCTTGGACGAACAAACGCAAACAAATATAATAAAAGGTTTAAACTCATAAAGGAAAACTAAGTAACGTATGTATAAAATTTTATTCTGTTTAAAAAATACTTTGCTCCAGAAGCGATACAGGCAAAAATCATGAATAATATTTTTGACCGCCATGATTTGAGAATGAATTGAAAAAAGGTATAAGTAATTTTTTTAAAGTTACTGCCTTAATAATAATACAAGAAAGTGTAGGTTCTTTCTGCGGTTTTTATTTGATTCTATCAAGTAGGTGATTATAACAGTTTTCGATATGTCTTCAAAATATATCAAAATCGTCTAGTTTGCGTTCACGATTGATATAAGGCTCATCGGTGAATCGTAATCGAAGGTTCTCGAAGCAATTTCACGACTGGCAATTTTTGTCACCATTTCACGTACGAACGACTCGGTGACGTCTACGGATGAGCTTATCGGGCGGTGGCGTATCTTGTAACCACTCGCGCGGTTATACAGCTATGAGGCAGGACTGTAATGTATTTTATTTTGTGCGTGTTCTATCTCACAAGAGATCGAGGGCGTAAAAAACAAATTTTTATTCACTATTATGAAAAATTTAATAAAAATATTGTGTTGTTTTTTGTATACTCTGTATTATACAAAGAAATCAGTATTTTTTTGAAGAAATCAGTGTTTTATTTGAAATGTTTTTATATTTATAACATTTTCCATACAGTAAAGAGCAACTTTCTAAACAGTTTCCAATTTTCACAATAAGGTCAAACATATTAGCATGTCTTTGTTTCAGTGAGTCTTATACAAGACTTTTGATATAATTTCCAGTCATAATAGGACAAAAGACATCTAAAAATGGTTAAACGCCACAATCTTATTCACAATTTTAGCAGAATAATAGGGCTGACATGGTATAGTGTGTGTAGCTATGGCACCAACAGACTAAATAACGTGTGGTGGTGTCCATCGGAAACCTCAAACAAAGCCGTGTACAACTGGCGATAAGCCAGACGATATTTGTTTGAGCTCCATGTACGATGTTGATGGGTAAAATGGACTTTGACGGCCATCTCTTCTCTAGTATTTCGTTGGTAAATGCATCATTCTTATACCGAAACGCGTCTCACCTAAACTCAATTTATTGGCACGTCAAAAAAATATAAGTAAAAATAATTTACAAGATTCTTTCATACAATATTATTAGGAGCACGCTTTAAGAGTAGCTGCTTATAAAGTTATTATTATGCAATACCAGTGTTCTAAGAATCGCAATCGCTTCTGATCCATAACTCAAAGGCGACCTCAACAATACCTTTTCCTTCAAGGTTGATCTCCCACTTGATTAGTGATTCAGCCTCTATCTCAGGGCTGATCCAACTGAACCCTTCGGTCCCTATCACGGGGATTAATTAACAGAACACTGAGGAATAATCTCTTTGTTTTAACAGACGTAGATAGAAATAGATTACGCAAATATACAGTTGAATTTACCTTAGCAACAATAAGCTTTGGAGCAACGAGGTATGAGTAAAACTAATTTGTCATTCACTCGTACGAGTATATACCTGTGCTCAGTTATATTTGACACAATATTAAAATAATTCGTCATATTTTCACAACACATTTTGAAACATGATTAATAGGACTATATGTATAACATACTCAAAATTTTTGTTCAGTAAAATTGGTAATATTCTGTAGCTCTCAAGGATTATCATGAACCTGTTATTTTAAATTTACTACTAAGCTTGTCTACCCCGTAAAAGGTAAGGGATAAAGACGTGATAATATTTATAAATAATAAATAAATAAATATATAGGTACGGGACAGATTACACAGATTGTATCATAAATATCATAATCTTGAAGTTACTTAAGGCTAATCGAAAAAACCTACATTAGACTTGAGTGGCCTATCAGTCTTTTCAAGACTGTTGGCTCTGTCTACCCCGCAAGGAATATAGACGTGATTATATGTATGTATGTATGTATGTAGACTTGAGTCAACATAAGCTCGTTGATCTGTGATTTCTAATAGTTCCCTAAGCATAGCTTAGTAGATGTGAAATTAACAGCAATAATTGACTTATAGGCAGCATTCCAGTACTTAATTGTGCTTAACTTGGATCCGACCCCGGCCATTGTATTTAGGTACCTGATATCTGGCTGGATTAGCAGTGATATATTATTATGCTAGTTAACAAAGGGTGTGGGATTATTACTTTGAATATAGTTATATTAAATGAATTAAGTGAACAGATGTTATATATTAAACGGGTATACCTAATCTAACAAAGCACATTTGTAAAATAAAATAATAGCTATAAGTAAAATAAAAGTACTTACCAAGTTTTATCAATGTAAATTATGTTAAAAATGTTCATAATAGAAATAAATAGAAGGAAAATAAAAGTATCAAACAAATTATTTGATTGTAGGAAGTACCTACGTTTCGTATCTCGACAGATATTTAAACAAATTTATTTAATTATATGTAAATGGGGCAAGTATTTTCTTTTCTTCTTTCCCAGAGCAAACGCAATAAATATTGCTGAGCCGTTGTAAAAGTTAGTTGCCATTAAATTATGCGTACAAATTTCAAATTACCGCCAGAATATTTTGCAAAACCAGAGTTTAATTGAGTCCTAAACAAACGATTAGTATGTTCGGAACGGCTGTCGCGAGGCCTTTGTTCAATTTCATTATAATTACTTGTATTCAGATTGTTGTGCACAATACCATCCAGGATTTGGCCCCAAGGTTGGCGTTAAATATAGCTTAATTGGGTGTTCTAGACAACGCGCTCTAATTGCTTCTATGTATTTATAGATATTAGGAAATTAATAAATATGTGTGTTCCTACACGCGTTGACGTGGTTTATCTAACGAGGTAGATAGAGCAAACAGCCCTGTGAAAAGACTGAAAGGCCACGTTTAAAAATGGAATTGAATTTCAGAATATGTAATGGTTCTACATATTCAATTCATGACAAATCTTATAGCTTCTTTAAGGAATGGTAATCAGTTAAAGCGGAGATAATCCAGGTATTCAAAGTACGTCCCAGTGACCTGTATTAACGCCAGCAAAATCTCACGTAAAACATTAATGAGGAAGTTAGCGAGATAAGCGCTCAAACAAGGATTGAAGCGGGTTCACGGCGAAGAAGCTCCTCGCATTAACATTCCGTTGCAGAGGAGGCAATAATGTGGGTGTAACACGGCGAGCGTTTCACTCGAGCAAATGGCCGCCCGCCTCTGGGGAATACCTTTCACACTACCCACTCGGTTATTGTAGCAGGTTTGTATTAGGTAGAAACCCTACACCGCAATCCCAAAGTAAACGAGGGTCGCTGAACGAGAAAAAATTACGGATTCTTTTGCGAATTTCAATATTCTCGTAGCTCTATACAATTCGGTTTATTGATATTCTCACAAAAGTGCTAATCGATAGAGATGGTTTTCATTGGAGAAAATTTAACTTTTTCTGCCAGGCTGATGGAAAATTTATCGTCGCAACATTGTGCGAGTATAATTTGTCTTTTATTGAGCTGATGTAGTAGGATTCTGGGAACAATCACAGATAGTAGACTTGAATTTATAGGGGGTTGTTGAAGGGCTACGCATTCAGTTGAGCCACGTAGGGCGATGTTATTTGGGGTGCGTTTTGTTTACAAATTGCTCGGCGGCGCGTGCCTCGCTCGGCTCGAATCACCTCAAGATAAAGGGGCTGCTACCCGCCGATAATTTTCTTCAACCTTGTTTTATACGCACGCTGAACGGTGATTTCAGTCGTAAATGGATTGATCCAGTTTACAGCTTCCCTCGAGCCAGAAAAGATGAGATATATCTTCTTTATTTAAAAAATAAATCCTATAGGTTGTTAATGAAATTTATCCGTAAGAATTAAGCCGATTAGAATACGGTTTTTGTGCAACGTGTTGTTTCAGACTCTGAAGCATCCTATCCTAATCCCAAATAATGATATTAATACGAAAGTTAGTTTGTTTGTTACCTTTTCACGCGTTATCTACGTATATATAATAAAGCGCCTGAAGAACATAGTACACCTTTAATCCCGGTGAAAACTATTGTTTCCGTGGGATTTGCGAAAAAACCTGTATTATTTTGTAGGTGACGCTTATTTCGCGTGGGCCAAGCTGGGGGTAAAAGCTGCTATTAAAATTATTTTTTGACTACTACCTGAAATCAACCTATCTTAGGAATTTAGTGTGTGTTATTAGTTGTTAACCGCCCACAAAATAATCTACTCAGAGAATAGACACTTTCACCCAGTGCTAAAAGTAAGTCCTCCTAAAATATTACAAGAACAACTCCTTCGAAGAATAAACACATACATAAAATCACGCCTGCGTTCGAGAAGAGTAGGCAGAGACTACATTTTCCCACTTGCCACGATCTCTGCATTTTTCTTTCTGAATTCATAACCCTCTTCATGCAAACTCGCCGGTTTAGAAAACTCTTGATCTCACAGGAATAAATAAAAGGTTTAAATCCACACTAATAATAAAGAGGAAAGATTTGTATTTTTGTATGTTTGTGTGGAATAAACTCAAAAACTACTGGTCCGATTTTGATAAAATTTGGCACAGATATAGAATAGATCTTCAAAAGTGACATAGGCATAAATTTGTTTTGAAATACTTCAAAATATAAAACACAAAAATATGTCCACCCGTGCGAAGCCGGGGCGGGCCGCTAGTATCAAATAAAGTAATTGACATTTAAAGAATATTAAGTCCAGAACACTAGTATCTGAACTAGGCCTAGCCTATATCTCTGATACCAGTGCCTTCCAAGTGCGAATTATGTATAAATAACAGCATAACATAAATACGAGTAGGTACGGTCGCGTTCATAATTGCAGTCATAGTTCGCAAAACTTTATAGCTTGCAGTCACCGCTATCACTCACACATTCACACAAATAACACAATAAACAACAAGCGGTGAACCGTTGGGTAACGCGCCGTCAAGAAGAGGGTAGTGTAAAAAGTCGACCACGCAGCGGCCGTCGTCCGCTAATCAACACAGCGACACGCCACACAGCGGAGATCCATGGTGGAACAGTACGAAAGTAATGGCTTCATACTGACCAGAATATTTGCGGAACAGTTCGACACATCAGTGGTTACTGTTCGTCGAGTTTGCACCGTGAGGGACTATTCCACAGACAGCCAGCAAGAAAACCGTATTTATCCGAAATAAATAAGCAAAAACATTTAGAATTTGCTCGGCAGTATTTAGATTTTAACTGGAACAAAGCGATATTTACGGACGAAAAGTTCGTTTACGTCATAGCAAAACGGTAGGCTTCATTTATGGCGAAGAAATGCAACTCGGTAAGAAGAAAAAAATATTGTGCCAAATATGGAGTCTGGACGCATATCTGTAAATATGTGGGGCTGGATGAGTGCTGCTGGACCTGGAGAACAGATGTGGATAGCAGGACGCGCTCCTCATTATGTGCAAGTGCTGGAAGAAACCATGTTACCAACTGTGCGGTGTATTTATCCGATTGATGATATGCCAACAATATCATTTGTGCAAGACAACTACCCTGTGCATCGAGTCCATATAGTGCGTGAATAGTTCTGCCAGTTTATATTAAAACTACTACTTAGATAGTATTTTAAGGACAGCTTCAATATCTTTTCTTTATGAAAACGAATAATTAAGCTGTGTAACCTTAATAACAGGAGATAAGTAAATGAGAAGTAAATTAGTATAATATGCTGTATGTTTACCTTTATATAATCATCAATATGTAAAAAAACTATAGGTAAACTGTTTCAATAAAATTTACTAATTTTAATTATTGAATGTTTTATTTTGCTCCCTCTTGTTTAATATTTCTTGCTAATTTCCGTGTTTGAAGACACGGGGATTGTAATTCTTAGATATCAGTTAGTTAGTTAGTCAGTCAGTTACTTAGTTCAAATGGCACCTTGAAACAGTAAAAATTGTCAGTAACAATATTTTTATTTTTTTTTAATAGGCAAAAATTCCTTGAATAACTTCGGAATCCGCTAGTAACTAGATATCTTAGATCTCACTTGCACACGAAGTAATAAAATTGCTACCCAATAACTTTCAAAGGAACCACTACCTATGTTAGGATCGTGTGCAGACAAACTTTCAACCTTATTGAAATGACATAAGTCTGGCAGTCGCAGGCTTCCCTCTAGGTATAGGCAAATCTTATGCAAATAATGAGAGACGATGATATCTCGATCGACAATTATCGGGCCCAGGGACCCAACCACAAGCTTTTGTAAAACAATCTTATTTCAAGGAAGTCTTATTATAAGCTTGTAATAACATTACTCATTTTTGTACCATGACCTCTATCGCGCAATCTTATTTTATTCCTGCTTAGTGTTGCGAAAGAACGAATGATTTATTGACTTTGTCTATTCCCTGCTAAAGGATAAAAAGAAACAGCGCTATAATATAATATATAGCGCCATCCCCTTCAATCGCTCTCAATTGTCGTTCCGTAAAACGCATTACGGTGATAAAAATTTATAATAATATAAGTATAAAAGTTACAGTAAATTATTTACAAGTGTTTATTTACAAAAAAATTAAGGATATTTACGTAACTTATTATGTAATATAGATTAATATCTCAAACGTATGATTTAAAATGTTGATAAATAAGTATGAAACCGAATCTTTATGACGGGGTGAATCGTGAACGGAACGCAAGGACGCACGGCGAAAAAAAAATTTGAAATGCAATCAAACCCAACTCAAGTGTTTTAAACTTTATGTTTGTTTAAGTGGTAAATAAAAAACTTTTTTCGACCGAGCCATAATAGGCGAGTCTATTTTAATTTTATTGTTCATTTTCATATTCGTCTCTTCAGTGTCACCATGGAAATAAAGTGAGTTTTGTACAAAACCAATTTCATGAATAAAACTTTAGTTTTGTGGTTTGAAATAGTTTTTCTAAATAATAAATTTGCCTTATTATGCAGCCGAAGAGTGAATCGCGTCTCAGTGCAGCAGTTGGAGATACTCTGGGAATTTTTACACTCCCATCGAGATATCGCAACGGCATACAATCGCTCTTTACAAGCGAAAGAGTATGCAAAGCGCATGTGGACAGAAATTGGGGAAGTGTTGAATTCGCAGGGAGATGGAGCACACAAAGATTGGAAAGGCTGGTCTAAAGTAAGCTTCTGTTTGTACTTTTATTTAGTCTAAGATAAGCTCTTTTTATTCGCAACTGAATTTTGCAATTCTGAGTAATTTTAATTATTCTTTTTGCAGTATTGGGTTGATTATAAGGCCAAATTAAAATCCAGAGTAAATTAAAATAAAATAAAATAATAAAATAAGTAAATAATTTAAAATAATACATACCAAGGAACCAAGTATTCTCCAAGTTGCTGAGATGTCCCAAATGAGTTTTCAATGGATGATTCGCCCAAATGAAAGAATCATGAGTTGCACCACCATGACTTGCATCTACACTCATTATTTGCATTTCTGCATCACATATCTGTGAAATTAAAGACTGATATAAAGTGCTATAATTTATTAAACATGTAAGATATTTTTCATTTAATAGCAAATGCAATCAATACCTAGAAGAAATAAGTTACCATGTATTTTTATATGTAGAAACTTAGAAATAATAAAGAATTTATATTTTTTTTAACTTGTTTCAATTATGTCTGAAAATATTTACTGACTTACCAATTGAACATTCAAGGAGTGATAATGCTTGCGGCAATAATAACGCTCTTCATGTTCTACTGGACGTATAATTGCCACATGTGAACAATCTATACAACCTAATACTCCGGGTATATGAAATTTGTTGTAAAATCTGCAATGAATTCAATTCAATAAATATATTAAGTAAGTATTCAATAAATTAAGTATTTTAATTATGAAATTAGTTTACATACTCAGTTTTAATTCGGTTGCGGTTTTGCTCAGTTGTAGGAAACTGTATGTATTTTCGCCTTATCTGCGATGAGTTTAAGCATGCAGTAACCTGTGCAATGACTGATGAGACAGTCTGTTGTGCTACAAAATGACCCTCATTATTGCCTATGGGACGTTGATACGATCCAGTTGCATAAAAAGATAATGCAATCAATACCTAGAAGAAATAAAGTTACTATGTAATTTTAAAACAAAAACTACATATCATCATATATCATATATCATTTTAAACTTGTCTTTAACAAAATTATTTAACAAATAAGGCTATAAAAATATGTCAATATCAATATTATTTAAAGGTTATTATAACACACAACTCAACTCAAAAATAATAAGTACTTAACTATAAAAGTTATTGTTTAAAGACTATATGCAATATAAGTGATATGGTAATTTACCTTAGTCTCCACAGACAAGTCTGAAGGCCTTAAGGGTTTCTTCATCAAGGGCTCCAAGTCATCGCATAGGTTACGTGCTAAAACTTTAGATAAACGATATCTTTTTTTAAATTCTTCCTCATCCAAGTCGAAGGGATTACACTCCGCACGAAAACGCATACGACGGCGTTTTCTTGATCTAACCTCTTCGGAGTTAGCAGCTTCGTCGGCTTCCAAGAACTCGAAAATTTCTAAGTCCAAATCCATTGCTAAACAATTGCAGCCACTACCTATAATATTTACGTTCACTTTCTAATAAGCTTTTTATCGAAACAATGTAGATTTACTCACTTATTTAAGCAAATAATAGTAAGTAATGTTGTATCCGTTGCGAAAGAGGAACTTTATTAAGATTGCTAAATTTGACATTAAAACAATAATGCTATAGGCGTAAAGTCACGTCATGGTACCAATTTGAATGAACGAAATAGAGGTGACGTCACCAAAACTATCTGAAAAAGTAATATTAATTTAAGCTTGTTTTAAAGACCTCGTGGTACAAAAAATCGATGTAATATTAAACTAATACTGCTATAAGACGTTGTGGTTGGCCCCCTGTTCGGCCATCGTTGATTACCGTCTCTTTCTGTTTTGTTATGTTATATGTCATAGAATAATAAACTGTTTTACTTAGTAATCATTGGTATTAAAGACCGTATTCATTTGATGGAATATTTATTCTTTTTAAATATGCATGTGTGTGTGTATCTAGTGGAACCACAGTGCACGCTATTTTAACCCGTAAGAATTATAAAACTATGACTGCAGATATGAACGCGATCGTACAAGCCTATAAACAAATTTTTAGTAGGTACCTTTGTAAGGTGAACGTTGTACCTAGTTCAATATTAGCGAAGATTAAAGGTCTGAAAGCGTCAACGTGTACCTACGCGGCGCCATCACATTTTTCATATAAATTAAAAGAAGAAATAGGATATCCCACGCAATTCTTTTTCACTGGATATTCATGTTTAACATGAAAGGTTTAAGAACTGTTTTTGCACAATGTGTCTTCGTTACCAAAATATTTATTTGCGAAATTGCGGCCGAACGGGAAGTAAATGAAAAACTCCCCCTGACGCGATCTACAGAACTAAATGTAGCGATATTAAGCGATTCCCATATTTTGTCACCGTTAATATTAAATAATATATTTACAATTAAGTTTTTTCATCGCTTCTTTATCACTTGCACTTTAGAAGCGATAGGATTAGATTTCATCATTAATTTTATCTTCCTACTTTGAAAATAAAACTGTTTTTCTATTAAGTATTTATCTTTTCATTAGAGAAAAGGCAAAGGTTTTCTGCATCAACATTAATTATCATTTGTGATCAATAATAATACAAAACTGTACTTATAATAAATCAATTCTAAAATGTATTTAATATTACTTTTTATCATTTAAATTACGGTAATATTCGCGCCTGACTGAACAAAAGGGGACTCAACACAGCGGGGGATTTTAATATACATTGTAAATTTTAATGAGTACAAACATATTATAGGTGAAAATCTGAATAAATATATCAGTGTCAATGTAAAATTCATGCTATAAATAATCATTGTATCGGTATTAAATTCACGATAAACAGAAAGGATAATGAGCTCGTGTAAGCACATACTTTTTCTTAATTATGCGAAATAATTGAACGGAAAATATAGGGTTTCTTTTTAGTTTCATTTAACAAAAAAAAAACCTTTATCGATCTATAAACACACACGATCTTAAAGGTTCTTTTTAGAATAAAATGCGGTTCATCACCCTATAAGCGATAACAAGACGACGATTTTTTTAGGTCTTAAACTGTTCACTATTGTTGTTTGGCCTATGGTTATATAGGTTGACGACATAATAATTCAATAACTCCTACTTTTCTGTCAACGAAACATTCATAATAATAAAGGTCCTGTCGCCTAATCGAAAAATTTAATCGAAGACCAAACTACGACCTTTGTAGTCAATTTTATACAACTCCATTGACTGGTGATGTTCTGCCACTAATTAATCCAATTAGCGTAAAAATAAAAACGTATTTCGTGTTTGAAAACTATTCCTCTTATTCTTTCAGAGAGTCGAACATGCACGTCATCCGAATTCCGTTGCAAGACTGGACGCTGCGTGCCCATGTCCTGGAGATGTGACAACGAGAAGGACTGTTCAGATGGGTCAGATGAAGATCCCCTCACTTGCAGTACGTACAAGGCTTTATTGATACTTTAGATATAAGGATAAATCTACAATCTATATTATATACCTATTAGCATATAATGAAGTCCCTTCGAACTATAAGCGGTATTAGAACCCCATCACTTAACTATTAGTAGTTAAGTGATGGGGTACTAGCAACGGATTTCTTGCGGTGTTCACTGAAAAGGTTTAAATGTAAACTGTATTCGTAAAAGTTCTTCAGTACAAATAGACACACATAATTGGCCAGAATTATTATGAAGTCCATTTAATCAATTTACACTCCAGTGTAACAAAGCAATTAAAGTAGGTACTTAGTTTTGGTTATTTTCGCCTTCTAACGGGACTTAGTTTTTTGAAAACAACATAAAGTTATAAGTAGATATGATGTCCCATAACATAATATTGTTCAATGTTCATGTGATATGTTAGTTTAGCGCCAGCGCGCTACGCCACGGCCATCTTATTGTGAGTGTTGACTAAGTAGATATCTCATGAAATTAAGTTTAGGTACCATACCATTTCGTTTACACAAAAACTTTGCATAAACAAAACATTAATAATCATGCCATATTGACCACGTTTATTTCAAAACAATATCATTATTTTGCCCAGAATAATACGATTATGTATATCGTATCGTACTTTATCACTAGTAACCAGCGTTTTTCGTGCAATAACCATTTAGGGCAGCGTAACTGCGATTCCGGTTACGGTGTAGCTATAGGGCGAGAGAAAAATGGCGAGAAGGAACTTAATATAATTTGTGTGTTCAAAATAAATAAACATTGTTACTTTAGCCAACTTCCCCTGGAAATCTCGGCGTTAAAGTTATGTTCATTCTTAATGTAATGTTTTTCTCAAGTTTTAATGTTTTATATGGTGTGTAAGAAACTCTTCAAGTATGTATTACGGTAATACATACACGTTTCACGTTCTGCCTAACAAGTAAGGGATACCTATCCTTACTTGACAGACAGACCTTATAGTCAAAAGACTCGAACGCTGGATATCTTTACGGTGGAATTGATGTTGGGTAGGGCCTGGGTATGTCAGAGTAAAATTTCTAACCATTATCAAGAAGATAATTGTGTTCAAACTAAGTTAATTTTTTCGAAATGTGAATTGTTGATTTAGTTCAACTTTTTTTCTTTTTTGTTTATTGTGAACGTTACTTTAGACTCAAAACAATGAAAAACAAGGTCGGGAAGTGACAAAGCCAGATTTGAGACTATGGATCCCTTAATCCGTACCCGGGTTATCCCTTATTGTTCCCGAAAAACACGTTCGGGCAAGTACCTTTTTCGTCATTTGACCGAGGCTTAATTTCATTCATTTACTAAAATACTGATGAAGAGTTGGCATTGTCTTCTGTTGGTCATATAGAGCCCCATTTCGATTTTGGCAATATCTTTCAGTTTGGATGTTTAATATTTTTGAATATAGGTTAAGGTATTCTTCAGCCATTTTAGTAAACTCACTGACAAGAGCTTGAGTTAAATATCTCAGGGAAGAAACCCTAAAAAATAATTATCTAACAATTTATGAGCGAAGTTTTAAGCAAGCCACGCGTATTTCGTACTAGAAAGCCGCCCTCAGAAGATTAAAATCTTAATTATGGACCAAAGTTTTCGGGATTATTTTATAATCTTTGCTTTTTTTTACCTTGTTTTGGTGTGAATTTATGCCTACTTAATATTAAGAATGTCGGTTACACTTTTATGGCTGCCTAAGCCGCAGGACAGATTTTTTATGAAATTATGCATGGGGTTATAAGATTCCCTAGGGTGGGTCTAAGCAAACATAAGAGTCATTTAAATGGACAAGGTCGTCGGTAACAGCTAGTCGTGAATTAATATAATTTGTGGAGTTTTTCAATTGAGTTCATGAAGCTTAGAAGACTGTTAAAGGTTAAGAGGCTCTGAATTGGATTTTAAAAGTAGGAGTGAACTGTAATTAATTATCAAGCTCAGTAATTATTTTATTTTAATTACAACAAAATGAAATTATATGTACTTTCTAATCTTTTAAGACGTAGGCATTGCTGCTTATTTTAGATTCAAAGGTTTCGCCCACTGCCGGTGATAATTATTCTTTAGGTATTCTAAATTAAAGTAATAATATAAAGTTTTTTATATATTCTTTGTTCTCGTAAAAATTTACAGTAGAAAATAGCCATCTGAAAGTTTTGATGGCTCTGTGCCAAATATTATCGAAAATGGTTCCTTTTTATAATTCTACAACAAATAATTAAGAAGATAATACCTACTTATATTTCATATAAAAAGACTCTCTATTTGAAATGAGTTAAATTACTAATTGAAATAAAGTTTCAGTTAAAATAAATTGTAGAATAAAACAACAAAGAATTTATTCAATGATAATTACGGACGTAATGATCGTCTATTGATTGATTGTCAATTGATAGTTGCCAGTTTCACAATTCCAATTAATTAATTGCTGGTTGAGCTAGTTACGTAACAATTAAGTTAAATGGTAATTTTTAGTTGCTCCACAATTTAAATGTGGTCGACACTGTTTCAGTACAATTGGTCAAACATTGTGTCTAAAACAAGCGGGTGCTAATTTCCTTTGAGTAAATAGTTGAGCACGAACTAGCGTTTTACATACAAAATGTACAGGAAAATGTGAAAGTGCTGACCTAAATATCAAGAGCGTAAATACGGGATATCCAAGGGACACCCCTACAATGGGCGACGTTTCCGAGTCGACATATCCTTAATGTATATTACAGGGATGGCATTTAAAACGCGCTGATAGGTGCGAATTTCGCAAAATTTTCATGAAAATTGTAAGCATTACACATCTATATTATTTTTTAAATTCTGTATACGAAATTCTTTCTCACTAAATGATTCTGTACAGTAAATTCATATTTTTATAGATACCTATACATTGAGAATAGTTCATAAAACTTAATCGAGACAGACCTCCAAGAGCTATTTTTCGATCACTAGAGGAGGGATTACTCGACTTTTGAAGAATTTTATTAATAAGTCACCCAAAGTACAACACTCGCGCTGTCAAACTTTAGCTCCCATTCCGAGCTCTGTGATGCTCTAAAGAACAAATAAGCAGTAAGAGTTTGATAAGCATTTATTTTTAGAGTGCACTTAATATTTTATAAAAAAATGGAATAAACAATTATTGAAATTATTAGAATTTCAATCGTGTGTTGCACGAGTAGTTATATCAGGGATGATACTTTATGGAAAGAAAAATATGTAGGTTTTTATTAAATCTAATTTATTAAATTGTTTTGAAAACTACGTTAAGATAAGTATTGCCTTGGAAGGACTAATGGTCCGCTAGGAGTAAGTACACATTTTAACATATTTTACGAACGAAAAGTTGGAGTATTCAGAGCGTTATCACCATATTTACGGCGTTCGTAACTTCCAGCCATAAAGTTATCTACTTACTTAAACAGACCTTTCATTTTCTTAATGTTTTCTGATGTAAAGATATTAGAGATTATTTTTTGTGCGGTAATGTGTCGATAAAAGTACCATATTAACAACGGTTGGAGTTAACATCTATATTGCTCGCGACAATGTCTTTTTGTCAGCGTAGGTCGTCAACATACGCTGACAAAAAAAAAAGAAAAAACTAAAACTCAAAAAGTCATACATGGCCGCCGAAGGATCCATATCATACTGTACTTAAAAGTGTCACCAAAGATCAGCACCGGAGATTACTTGGAAGAATTTTGTTTCGGAACCTGTCTGTCCACAATAAAAATTAGATAGGAAAAACGTCACGGTCTTCCCTCAAGGGTCGTAACTTCCCGCAACATTGACGTATTTATGGCGATTTAAAATCGTTCAAAGTTGCCAACTTTGAAGCCGAAAACTCCCAAAGAAGCTCTAAGTGAGCTTGCGCTCGGCAGCGGATTTTAATTTCTTGTTTTTCACAAACTGTAACAATGTGAACTTAGTGAAAATAGGTTATTTTTGTCCTGTAATAATGAAAATGATGTTATCATAAATGAAACTTTTTTTTCTTTAGAAAGTCTTGAACTCTTAGTTGCATGTATTCCTATGACTTGATATAAATGTTGACTTGAAAGTCATCGTTTGATATTAAACCTTTCGGACAGTCTTCCAGATATAATTATCTAAGTAAAGCTAAAACCTTTGGAAATAATATTATCTAGCTAATTCTTCGTAGTAATTATAATCAGATAATATAGTTTACAAGTTAGAAAACATAATGGATATACGCATGTAGGAGTGAGATTAAAACGCCCAGTCTAATGTACACATTAGACTGGGCGTTTTAGGGCAGTACACTGCCCCCGTAGCATAGAACGCGCGACGCCGTTTTTATCGCGTTTCCAAAAAACGCATAAAAACTATCGTTGTTTCGCTTTTTATTATGAAGTGAAACAGGACAGCGGTAATCGACTGGACTGTACAAGCAAACTATTTGAATCCCTGTAATTTGAAGGAAATCTGAATTCGGTCTCGGACTCCTTTGTTCATGATAACGACTGTCGTCAGAACTGGTCTCTAAAGACGTTGAATTCCATTACTTTATATTATATAAACCAAAGCAGCTGTTATTTTATATTACTTAGTTTTTATAGTTTATTATTTATATATAGAGTTATTTACAAAACGAAACATATTTTTATGAATTTTTATAGTGTTTTTATATCAGGCAGGTGCAGCCGATGGGTATCATTTTTAGAAATCATTTTATAGGTAGGATTTCAAGTATTACAAAAATGCTGTATTTAATAAACCGGCAGCTACGAAACAATTTGAAAATTCAATTGGGGATACGCCATGACGAGACAAAGAAAGAGACGAGACGTTTCTTCTGAATTATTGATTTCCTTATCAATCTTATATAACGCAGAAAATATTATTTTATTAGAGATCCTATTCTTGGAAGATGCCGTCGAGATCACGTAGTAACAAGGTCGCGGGAGTCAGCTACTCAATCGGCGGTATTACCGCCTTTTCTTCTTGTCATGCCTACATACAACTTAGCCGATTGACTTTAGTTACTTGCTCAGACACGCCTACTTCTTTTACTCTCATCATCCTTTAATGTATATAACGTCATTCAACTACATATATTTAAAAGCTTCGTTTAGCGTTAAGCATGATGTTTTACTAACTATACTTAGTTATAACTAAGTAGAGTTAGTTAATGTGCAATAACCATAAAGCGAAGTCAAAGCACAAGTTAAATGTAGGTAAACAATTTGCCTCGTAATATGCTTGACTGTCTTCTCTGAAACCTGTGTTTAGCAACCTAGTCGTTTAGGAGTTTATTGAATTTGTTAGCAGAACTACGGAAAATAACATTAGACTTTAAGGTCTGTCTAGCATCATTAATTAAGTTTTTGTCACGAACAGTTTACTATTAGCATTTATTATTTCGCAGTCGTGCCACTTGGCATTTTAAATGAGTTTGCTCAGTCTGATCCGACTTGAGCCAAGCTGCTTGGAATTGCTACCTTTTAATCTTTTCGATTTGTGGGTCTCTAAGCCATCTATTTTTTCGCGTTAATCCAACATTTACATAATAGGGTCATTTGAATCATTATGGACGCTTTGTTTACAATTTCATAGTGGTGGCGTCTTGATGTTTGCACTAAAATGTCGTCAGACTTATCCTACGTAAGTGTTAATCGTCTGTTTACGTTCTTTCTATAATCAAAACATTAACTTTAGTTGAAATAATAAACTGACAGACACTGATAAAGTATTTTCTTATTTTATAAAAATCATATCGATATTCGACACAGTTATTCCTTTGTTTTATCCAGGTTACACCCATTCACCCAATACCCTAAGGCCATAGTATTGTATAAATCTACTCTTGTGATTCTCTCGCCCTATACTGGACAAATAGGTCAATATTTCTTAACAAATTGTTTGAAATTCAAAGTCAAATACCAAATCACGGAACAAGACAAACTTTCAAATATTTGCGATAACGTAACTTTCGTATGCAGCCTCACAACGAAGTTGTCCCGAACACAAATTTGTGTGCACAAGCGGACACTGCATATCTGCCGCGTGGCATTGCGACTATGAGGCAGACTGCCCCGATGGCTCTGATGAACACAACTGTGGTAAGAGCATGGTCTCGCAAAGCAGCATGAACGGCAATTGGCATGTCTACGAGGATCAAAATTTATTTAAGGCATCAAAATTAGCATGCGGACTTCTATCAAACATTATTATCCGATATTTTACTATAAACGTCAAAGATTCTGCAATTAGGAGTTCAAAAACGATAAACGAAAAGATGATTATAAGAAATGAGTTTACCTTTAATGTGGGTAATTCTAAAGATAAATTTATTCTAGTTTCTAAAATATTCATAAAATTTCGCTGAAAATATATCGATCATGATCGCTCTCGATTACATTCATCGCTCCATTAGGAAATGTCATTTTACTTTTGCATTTTTATCAACTTAATCATGTGCAGGGATTTAGTTTTAAGTTAGAAATACGATCTGCTTAACATGTTATTTAGCATGAGCATGAATTGGGTTGGCAGAAGTGGAGCCTTGCGGTCCAGAAGAGTTCACTTGTCGGAGTTCACTTGGAAAACATGGCGAATGTGTGCCCCTCACCTGGATGTGCGATGACAACCCCGACTGTTCCGATGGATCTGATGAGAAAGCATGCAGTAAGGGTTCATTTTCAGCTCCAGGGACTTAAGATACAAAGCGGATTAAAAGTGTGGCCCTTGATAATCCACGACGGACGTTTTTATCGTTGTTCACTTTCGTACGTCAATAAAATATCCGCTTTTATTTTAAGTCTCTGAGGAAACGAAGACAAATTAGTTTTTTACCTTTGGACACTGTCAAAATGTAGCTATTTACATCTCGTGCGGGTGAAGGACATATGATATCCGCATATTTCTTAGTTGAATATGTATACCAACTTATTTTGTAACGCTGCATAATCATTTTCAAATACATTAACATTAAACGGTCTGCAATCATGCATTGGAATTATCGTCATTGAAAATTAAAGAATGCAAAATTATTTTATTGGGTTGTGTGTTTCTACTGTTTTACGCCATTTATCTAATTGCGCAATTGGCTACTTGAACTTATGATCTATGTATGAAAATTGCATGATGCCGACCTACATATCTTTATCTATTCGGTCCATTTATTTAGCACAAAGAGCACAAACCTAGAAATTTGTAATGCGCAATTTGATCTTCACCCTTTTCAATCATATCTGGATTAAAAACAAGGTTTGCCTATTATGAGTAAGATCTTTTGATGGAGATGATGTTTAACTATTCCTCTTCGACGTTGGGAGTATCAATCAATCATTGGGGTTCCACCCCCGAGCAAACACTCTGTATTCTATCAACGCCGGGCTCATCCGTCTATACTCGTAAATTCTTATCTACCCGCACCGGCCGACCCACCGAAAGCGTGAGCGATGACGTTGCGTGTATACTTCAGACGCCTCTGGATTTTCTTAATACAACCTTCTTCATGATTATATCATAATCATATTATTTTGTAAACAGCTTACAAGATATAGCTAAAGATGTATCAAAGGAGCTTACGTTGAGGCAATATTGTATTTTCTTAGTTGCAAATTGTTAGGTAATCTTTTGAATCTTATTTCTTTAAGAGCATTATGCATCTAATATGTAAATATAAGAATCTGCAGGAAACGTGAGGTCGTAATTTCTTATATCTACAAAACATGGCCTCAGTAAATTTTGATTAACTATTTGCATTATAGCGGTCAAATTAGGTAGTCAGCTCTTTGTGCTAAGTAGGTACTAGGTACTTTAGTGAATGTCGGTAACAAAGGAGAACAGAAAACTACAATGTTCATTGGCCCATTTATTTTCCGAGAATTCTTTCCAATTAGCAAACGACCTAGTTACCAAATGTTTACATTCAATATTTTACTTTCAATGTATTTTCAGTTTAAATTTATTTTTTATTTTGAATTGATCACTTTTAATTAAATTGAATTTACAGCCTTTTTTAAGGTATTGAAATAATGGTAAACAATGTTGATATTGTCTTTTTTGTATTGTTTAAAAATTCATTTTATAATAAATTTATAGCCATGGGAAGAAAAATCGAAATGATATATGTGTAAGCAAGAAGTCATAGTTAATAACATTTGCTAATATACTTTATTTTAAAAATATAATTTTCACCAAAAAAGACTACCTTAATTTCAGTCCTAAAGAAGTAGACTGTACAATTCGATATAATGAAATGTGTCTTTAATGCCTAGACGAGACGTGTCGTTCGGACGAGTTCACATGCGGCAACGGGAAGTGTATACAGCAGAGATGGGTGTGCGACGGTGACGATGACTGCGGGGACGATAGTGACGAGGCAAAGTGTCCGGCGAAGACCTGCCAACCTCACACACATTTCTCTTGCGCAGACGGCCATTGCATCTCAGCTAGGTGGCGTTGCGATGGCGACATCGATTGTCCGGATAGCAGTGACGAGATAGTAAGTGAAATAATGTATAGCAAATTTATTTAATTACATATGGTCACGTCTATATCCTTTGCAGGGCAGACAGAGCCAACAGCCTTGAAAAGACTGAATGGCCACGTTCAGCTATTTGGCTTAATGATAGAATTGAGATTCAAATAGTGACAGGTTGATAGCCTATCGCTTAAAAAGAATCCCAAGTTTGTAAGCCTATCCCTTAGTCGCCTTTTACGACATCCATGGGAAAGAGATGGAGTGGTCCTATTCTTTTTTGTATTGGTGCCGGGAACCACACGGCACTTTAATTATAATGCTAATGATATGCGATATAATGCGATCTTTGAGAAATAGGTATATTGGCTAGTTACGAAGTTTAAGTTCTACGAAAAAATTAATCTATGAAGAAGATATTTAAAAAAAACGTAGTTTAAAAAAAACATGATTTTAGAGTGTCTTTGATTTTAGTTAAAAATTACCCGAAAACGACAAGCTTGCATGAATAGAATAATAAATGTGGTATGTGAATGGAAGATTTAGATCTTATGTATGTCATCAACTACTTAGTTGATTTTTGAATTCCTATTATTTACGATACGAATTAGGCATTAAACTTGATTAATTGACGAAACATACCATTAGCATTCGAATCAGATCCAAAATAGCTTTTCCGCATTGTTCAAACAACGGCGGCGATGCGCAAATTACTTTTGTTCGTCAATTACTCGTAATATTTGAATCCTTTTTTCACAGCATCAATTCAGTGTGCGTGTAACAAATTTTGCAAATACAAAAATGACATCTGACTCTTTTTAAAAAGTCGTTAATTTGTAAAAAATTATGTGGCTCACTTAAGTATCTAATAATGATTAAATTTTTTAGACTGTTGAGAGTCAATCAAGTATCCAATTTTAAGAAATAAATTATTCCATAAAAAGAATATTGATATGCGTGAGATAGACATACACTTTGTATTACTTTTTTGTTTGTGAATCCCAACATTAGATTACGTGAATTTTATTTATTCATTTTACGGGTCCCCGAGGCATATCTTGATCCCGGTTCCATCAATACAGGAAACATTACGGCGGAAAAAGTTAATTCGTTTGTTTATTACGTAGACGTTGTTGGAGAGGAAATGTTTTTCCACAATTTGATTTTACCATCTGAAAATATCATATTATGTGAAGATAAAAGAAAATTGAATCTAGATGGTTCAAATTTGGTTTGATAAAATGAAATTTCAATTACACAAATAAGGTAAATCAAGAGATAAATCTAACTTTATAACTGACGGTGACTAAGTAGTAAGGCATTGTCAAACATACTGACCTAAATAATATTCTTTTAAAACCCTCATTAAAAAGAAAGATAAATATTGTAAATTTGAATGACGATACATTGTATCAAATACAGAATTTAAGCTTAACTACGCAGTCACATACCTAAGTAGGCCAGTCTTAAGGCTGTATTGCCGCAACTTGTTTCGCAGAAATAATGATCTTGTGCTTATGGTTATCAATTTATTATAACTTATAATTAATAAGAAACTGTCGGCGCGGCATCTTCGGTCACTAATTTTGAATAACCTTGAGATATCTAATGAATTGCTGATAACTTCTGTAACCCCGACGCTGGCGTATATTGCCACAATAACTTTGTTTCCTGAAACCAAATAAATCTCGTTATTATCAATGATTTTGGAGGTCGACCTATAATATTTTAACTATCAGTATTCAAGACAACGAAAGGTCACTGATTTGATAGTTTATTTCCGTTTTCTGCTAACTTTAACTAATTAATGATACCCAACTGATACGAAGGTACACTTCAGAGACATTAGCATAATATTCAAAATAGAAATAAGATAAAATGCATTTCAGTTTTTATTTATCAGCAACGAACTGCTAATTAATAGAAAGTAAAATAAGTCAGTAGTCAAGTGACTAACTAAAGATATCACTTAAAAAATAAAAATAAGAATATAACCTGTCCGACATGAAAAAGAATCTAGAAAGAAGGCAAGCAAAGAGAAAGCTAATATTATCCGAATAAATTAAAAGGTTTGATAAACTCTCCTGATGCGACATTTTCACATTTCAGGGTTGCGGAACAACACCGAAAACCACATCGCCGTGCATTTCCACAGAGTTCGAATGCAAGGACAGAATGACTTGCGTCCACAAGGCGTGGGTGTGCGATGGTGACCGCGACTGTCCTGACGGTGGGGACGAAGCTCCTGAAATCTGCAGGGGCAACGTGACCTGCAGGCTCGACCAGTTTCAGTGCAAGGACCATAGCTGCATCCCAGGAGCGCTGTATTGCAACGGGGACAAGGATTGTCCTGATGGCAGCGATGAAGTCAATTGCAGTAAGTATTATTATAATTTATGGTACAAATGCATTGTAAATATCATAAATGCATAAGCTAATAGTCAACCTTCGGGTGAAGTAGAGAAATAAAGTAGGTGTTAAAGAAATTATAGGTTAAACCTACATGTATATCTATACAAAAAACTATACACTTATCACATATATATAAATAATATAATAAATAGGTATACACTACATACATGAATATCTAAAACAGAATTTTTCACAAGTATTTATGTAACTTTATAATTTTTGTATAAAAATCGAAGACGAAAAACTATCATTATTGATGCCATCTTTACTTTTACTCCACAGCCCGACCGAAGCCGGTATGCGACAAGAAGACCGAGTTCGACTGCGGCGGTGGCATGTGCATTCCTCTCTCCAAAGTATGCGACAAAAAGCCTGACTGCCCCAACTTCGAAGATGAGCCCAGGGACAAATGCGGGGAGAATGAATGTGCCAAGAACAACGGCGGGTGTACTCAGCTCTGCGTCGATACTCCTGTCGGTTATTACTGCGACTGCGAGAAAGGCTACAAACTGGTGGATAACAGAACTTGTGAAGGTGTGCACACTTCCATGTATTATTTGTGTATTTTTTGTTTTTTTTTTTTTTCTTTTTTAACTTTACGACTATACTTGTTAATATGGACTTAACTTTTTTGATGATGTAGGAGTAACACGTACTATGGGGACCGCCTCTCAATATTTTTTTTTTCATTGTTAGCCAATTGCCTAAGTAAACGTTTTTTTAATAAGAGGTCATGTTTTGAAATAAACACTCTTACATTCTTAGAAAAATATAAAATTTAGCACATAGTTTGGGAAACATTGCCAATTGATTCACGATAAACATTCACTCGAAAGGTTGAACTAAGTAGGTTCAATAAGTCAATATCAAAAACAAAGAAACAAGGATTTTGTCTTATTTTTTACAGATGTAGACGAGTGTGCCGACCCCGGGGCCTGTTCTCAAATGTGCATCAACGAAAAGGGCACCTTCAAATGCGAATGCCACGCCGGCTACGCCCGTGACCCTCGTGACAGGACCAGGTGCAAAGCAACCGAAGGCCACCCATCCCTACTATTTGCACGAAGATTTGACATCAGAAAGATCAGTCTAGATCATCACGAGATGGTTGCTATAGTCAACGACACGAAATCTGCAACAGCCCTCGATTACGTATTCAGGACAGGGATGATATTTTGGAGTGATGTCAGTGACGAAATAATTTACAAGTAAGTTTTATATTTTTGTAATTAATACATACATACACATACATATGGTCACGTCTATATCCCTTGCGGGGTAGACAGAGCCAACAGCCTTGATAAGACTGAATGACCACGTTCAGCTATTTAGCTTAATTATAGAATTTAGATTAAAATAGTGACAGGTTACTAACCCATCGCCTAAAAAAGAATCCCAAGTTTGTAAGCCTATTCCTTAGTGGCCTTTTACGACATCCATGGGAAAGAGATGGAGTGGTCCTATTCTTTTTTTGTATTGGTGCCGGGAACCACACGGCACTGGAATTAATTATTTTAGTAAACTAGTAAAATAGAATAGGAACTAAAACGTACTATTCATAAATCTTTCCCTCCAAACTTTGTCTCGGGTGCAGTCCAAGATACCTAACTTTCCGAGCAAGTTTATTTACGATTATCTATATGCCGAGCGGATTACATTATTTATTCCTAATTCAATGGAGATCCCCCTATTCTACTGGAGACTACTTAACAAGAATATAGATGCAATTATTCACTGACTATACTTTTTTATTTGCAGAGCTCCGATAGACGAAGGCAGCCAGCGGACTGTCGTCATCGGCGACCAACTCATAACATCCGACGGTTTGGCCGTTGACTGGATCTACAACCATCTGTACTGGACGGACACTGGCAAGAACCACATCGAATTGTCAGATCTTCAGGGCAACATGAGGAAGATCCTTATCAGAGACCGACTGGAGGAGCCGAGGGCGATCGCACTTAATCCTCTTGACGGGTTAGTAGATACATACTATATGTACTTATGTACATATACATAATCACGTCTATACCCCGTGTAGACAGAGCCAACAATGATTGATTGAAAGCCAATATTTAGATTGATCGATGTGCTGTGTGGTTCCCGATACCATTAGAAAAAAGAATAGGACCGCTCCATCTCTTTCCCATGAATGTCGTAAAAGGCGACTAACGGATAGGCTTATAAATTTAGGATTCTTCTTTTAGACGATAGGCTAGCAACCTGTCACTATTTGAATCTCAATTCTATCACTAAGCTGAACAGCTGAGCGTGGCCTATCAGTCTTTTCAAAACTGGTGGTAATCATGATCATAGTGTTCAGATTGTATGGCTCAATGATGGAATTGAGACTCAAATAGTGGCAGGATGTTAGCCCGTCGTCTACAAGAACAATCCCAAATTTGATAGCATCTCCCTAAGACACCTTTTACGACAGACATGTGAAAGATTGAGAGAGAGAGATGTCATTGGTTACATTTCAATAAATTAAATTTAAGTTATATCTAATCTTATATATAAAATTCTCGTGTCACAATGTTCGTTCCCGTACTCCTCCGAAACGGCTTGACCTATTCTCATGAAATTTTGTGAGCATATTGAGTAGTCTATTTTTTTTTTACTAGAAATTACTTTTTTTTTTACTAGAAATTACTTAAAAATATTTTTATGGCAAAATAACGTTTGCTGGGACAGCTAATAGGTATATTAGTATTTGTCAGAAAGCTACAAGCTACAAAATACCTAAGCACTTAACCCTCTTGAGGCTAGCGCTCTTTTCAAGGCTCATAACGGAACGCTCTTCAAAACGGACACAAAATCCCTTTAAAGAATAGAACGAAACGCTCCTAAAAATAGACACCCTCCCCAAAAGGGTCCTGGTACTTCGTCCACATAAATCAAAGGAGTGGTAAGAGAAGATGCACCAGCTGAAGAAACTCTTTCAGTATTGGTCGAATACTCGTCAGAAGGGTTTTACATTCTTTTCTCATTATTTCATTGCCCTTTTTTTCATGATATAATACAATTCAAATGTGTTTATGTACAAAAAACCATGATATAATACGATTCAAATGTACACGAAATCGTGTTTACATGTAATGTTAACGATTGACTGAGTAATAATAAAAAATGGAAATGAGTGGTCATAAAATTTTTACCCTCAGTATTGCCCCTTAAGAGAAGTGGGTGGAGAATTTTTTGTTTTCTGAAAAAAATTCATACATAAAATTACGCCTCTTTCTCAACACGCAACACGCAGGCGTGTTATTGACGGAAAATTATGAACGTGACTTATTAATCGCCGATAAAAACAATCTTTCACTCCAAAGATAAGCTACATTTATCAAGATTACAAGAAGATACTGCGTTGTTGGCGAGACAAATGCGTATGCAGCTAATAAACTTTACTTTAGATAGATTCTATATATTTTACTCGCCAGACAATCTAGAAAAATGAGAACCTTGATCGAATGATCGATTTATCCCCCTGTTATTTAGTCCCCTATGGTACAATTTACAAATAACCTCAGAAACACCGAACAATTAATTTTTAGCAGCTCAAAATTCATGTCTCTCTCGCTCTATTTCTTACTTTTCAAAGAGTGAAGATTATTAGTTTTTCACTTCTTTGTTGTCTTCAATGTTATTTTATTTCTTTAGTTTTTATCTTCAGGATGCAGTGACCCAGATCGCGAATTAAATGACCTTTGTAGTTCAGCTATTCAACTTTTATTTTAAATTATACTTATTATGTGTGTGTGTATAATTATTTCCATATTGAATAAGTGACTGATGGACAATGCACAGTCCAAACTGCTGGGTGCTTGAAATTTGGCATGTAGGTCTAGAGCGCTAAGAAAGGATTTCCAGAAATTCCCGCAGGCAAACATTTTTCGTTTTACTCGTTCGGAGTCGCGGGTTTTCTATAGTAATTCATACATGCTATTTTTATTCCAAGATGGATGTACTGGACTGACTGGGGCCAAACACCGAAGATAGAGCGAGCTGGCATGGACGGGTCGCACCGGCAAACAATCGTGGCTTACGACGTCAAATGGCCCAACGGCCTAACACTAGACCTTGTCAGGAAACGCGTGTACTGGGTAAGTAGCTACTCGTAATATTTAAAAAACAAAAAAGAATCCTTACTGAATGAAAAGTTATTTACTTCATTTTAACCGGGTTCCAAGGTCTCAAATTTGAATCTTTCGTTAAAACTTTCATTCGTTCTTACGACGTCCATGGGAAATCTCCAACGTGGCAAAAATAATTAAGCGCAAAATATGTATGGAGTGGTCAACATTTCTTTCGGAAAATTAGACATGAGTGTGTGATATTTTACGAATTATATCAAGAATTTAGATCATTAAATTATTCAATAACCCATCTATGGTTTTTGACAATACCTACATGGAGTATTGGACTAACGTGATACATAAACTATGTGTTATGTCTCAGTTAAACATTTTATGGTAAGCAATGATTTAACATTGTTTTCCATGTCTTAAGCTACCTATCTATAGGCTACAGGTGCACAAATTTAAATTATTTTTTATTAAATTGACGTCAGATAATTATGATCTTAATCACAATCTATAAATTAGGTTGCTTTATCGTATACATAATAAACTTGTCAAAACATTAGTTACGCACAACTATGTAATCAGCGGTGTTCACATTGGTCGAGTACAAAAAGAAATTAAAATACGAAGTTTCAGTAGCAGTGGCAGTAAGAAAAATGTGAATAGAAGATTTATGCAACATGGATGTCCATAGGATGAGCGATTGGGCCTTAAAGTTTCTAAAATAGAACCTCCTTTTTAATCATTTGAGTGCGTTTGACCGAAATCTGCATCCTTAATTAATAGTTCATTATTAGATGTATTTTGTATTAGTTTGTATTCAATATTTTCTATGCAGATCAAAAAGATCAGTCTAAAACCCTTTATAATATTGTAGGTTGCAATTTTAGTAATTATTGTAGATCTGAAAAATCCCCAGTTTAATTACGATACTAATAATAAAATACATATTTTAGTTGTATAGGTATAAGCTAAGGGATTTTTTTAATAATTTTTTGGAGATGTAGTTTGTTGACGGCACATATTAAAAAACGAAATTTGTGACTACCTATACAGATAAGGCTGTGTGTAATTCTTTCGCGTAAAATCAATTCAACAGGTTTGGTTAAAATTTTACAACAATATATGATAAACCTTAAAGATATGCCTTTATACTAGCCAAAAGGTGGCGGTAAAGAATTTGGTAACAACCTGATAGGCTTGTTTTTATGTGCACCTACTGCGGGCGAAACTTCGGATAAAAGCTAAATAAAACGAAAAGAAATGTATTTTTTTAAGGAGTAAATAAATCATGTTAACTAAAAAAAGTCGTTTTGAGAGTGTACACTTGTTTTCTTTTTCTCCAACTCTACTAGTTAAATAATACATACATACATACATATGGTTATGTCTATAAACCTTGCGTGTAGACAGAGCCAACATGAAAACACTGAAAATAAACTGTTGAATAATTGCTCATCAAATTTGAATTTTCTTGAGAAGATAAATTGCGCTTCAACTTAAAAGGCTTTGATTGATATTGATTTGATTGTTATCTGATAAGTAATTATTTTCAGTCACCTGAAGCCTATCTGAAGAATGTGGCGTGATTTTGTTTGGCTTATTTTAGTCATAGGTTAATCTTATCAAACTTGATCACCATACTGATTTGTTAATATGATCAATTATTGCTTTATCCATTACACAAATTATTAAATATGGTTTTTAACATCTTATATACATTCTTTATATATTGACCTTTTTCTCTGGCGCTAAAAATATACTACCACCATATCACCAAATGAAAAAAAAGTAACAGTTAGAATAAATAAATAGAGGACACTCACTCCAGTTACAAGAGCTAACTTTAATATGAGAAGTCAAACTGTAGAAATTTTTAATACTTTTATTTTTTTTACTACTTTTACTTTTAGTTATTTATGAACATATATATTTATTTTTGATCGCCAATGTGAAAATTTTCGTTGGTCTTGTTTTTACGAAAATTTTACAATTAAGAGACCAATTTAGATATCATTTGTCTATATTGTCTTTACTGACAAAATCTTAAACTAGAATTATTGTAAGTTCCCTTGGCTAAGTAAGTTACCTTCGTAAAAACTAAGATTTAATTATAATATGGTCGTGATGTATATGTATGTAAACAATATGTGCTATTTTTTAACTCAACCAGAATTAGGAGATGATTCACCAATGTTTTTGTCTATCACAAAAACGAATTCTACTGAATCAGACCATAGTGACTAATGCTGAACCAAAACTATAATGATTCATTTATATACAAAAACAGATATATGTATTTTTATTGATTACTTCCATTATAAGGAAAATAATCAACAGGAAAATTAATCTTTCCGGGAAACATTTTCTACTTGATGGGAAAATGTATCAGGATGAACATGTACTGTAAATATGTAGACAATTTATTATACAATTGTAATATTATGTGGTACTTAATGGTTAATCAAGACTTATCCTCATCAGAGTAAAGATTATAAAAATTGTCAATATATCAAGTGCCTACTAAAAATATAACAATGATAAGTGCGATATTAAAATGTTATATTTTCCATGTTGTTCACTGTACACCCTTGTCATGTAGAATAAATTTACATACCGGTTGTGTACAGGCAGCTTAGATAAGCCATCGTACCTTAATTCAAACAAGATTTAAAAACAAGAGTTAAAAACTATTCCGTTAAGGCCTTCGCGATACGTCAATGGTTATAAGGCCATATATTTTCAAGAACAGGAAAAAAATGTTCTTCACTTTATTTGATTATTATGTGGCCATTTCACACGTTCAACATTAAGAAATGTAAGATTTCTATTTTTTTAAATATACTACTTTACTTTTGTTATTCATCGAAATTTCATGCAATATTATTTTACTGGAGCGCCCTGGGCTTTGCCTAATGGCTAATTGCGACGTATAGTTATATTAATGTGTAAGCTGATTTTAATCGTAAAGTTTTTACGAAATCCGTTCAGAAGTTTTTACATGAAAGAATAACAGACGCACTTGCATACATTCTCACGCACTTTCACATTTATGATATTATTAAAATCGTATTATTTGTATGATTTTTATATAGTTCTCCTTCACTATAATATCCTACTGTCAATGTGGGCTCGGCAGCCACTTCGCCCTATCACTTCCTTTCAATGAGCAAATTCTTTCATTATTGTGGAATTTCTATAGGTGGATGCCAAAATGAACACCATATCATCGTGCAACTACGACGGTTCATCCCGTCGGGTTATTCTCTACTCGACCGACGTTCTTCGCCATCCGTTCTCCATCACGACCTTCGAGGACTGGGTGTACTGGACCGACTGGGACAAGACTGCTGTGTACAGAGCTAACAAGTTCAATGGAAAGGATGTGGAAGCTATCACTTCTACTCATACTGTAAGTACCTATTTTTTTATTTTTCAGTATCTTATTTATTGTTAGTCCATTTCCAAATTATTCAAAGTTATTATTAACAATCGCCGCTTTCAAAAATTACCTTTCCAGATTTTATTAATGTAGCCTTAATCTTACTACTTAGGTATATCTGTCGGTAAAAATTTCCGTTCAGATAGGTTTAGCCCCTTGCTATGTGCATTAGGTATAAACAATCAAACGAGCATTTTTAAAAAGGTTCTTTACTTATTTATTTGTATGGAACTCCAGAAAATGGACAAAACATCATTTATAATAAAGGTGTGAGCTACGTGTAAGCAGTAAAAAATTGTTTTGCCAAAGTCAATGTCAGGTGTTTTTATAACAGCTAATTATCCTAAGACGTCAAATAAAACAAAAAATAATTAAATAATATGAAGTTTTGCAGTATAATTATCACTTATTAGACGCAACAGACTACGTATACCTTCACGTGAAAAATAATTTAGTTGGATAGGTAAATGTGCTTCCGTATCGATTTAAATGTTGTTAATCATCTTGTCGCCAGCTCCAAAATCCAATGGTGATCCACGTATACCATCCATACCGGCAACCTGACGGCGTGAATCACTGCGCAGCCGTCAACGGTCACTGTTCCCACCTCTGCCTACCAGCTCCCAGGATAGGACCCAATTCACCGCGCGTCTCCTGCGCCTGTCCTAACGGGCTAAGGTTGTTACCTGACAATCAGATGTGCGTCGAGGACAGTAAGTACTGTATTGTATTTTTTTTACACTGTTCATAAAACTTTGTGGACAGCAGTGACGTGCGTAAACTTTTTTTTTAAAGGGTAGGCAAATTGATGAGTCATTTCTCAAGTTTTTGTCTCGTGGACTTCGTATTTATTTATTTTGAAATTGTATGAAATGCACCTTCTGGTATAATTAGTCTTTGTTTTGTGAATCCAGAGGCCTGAGGCTGTGGATCCGCATTTAATCTCTGGAGAAGAGAGGAACTAGTAAACCGCAACCGGTGCATGTACTTATAAAAACGTTGTGAAATTTGATTACACAATTTATCTGTGATATTCACAGAGAAAAAAAAATATTGTCCTTTAAATCAAGTGCTTTTACGTATATCTTTCATTCGTTAAATATCGCAATAATCATAGAATGCGCTAATTATCTTTGACAAATGAAAGAGTTTTTACATAACAAAAGCCTTTTTACAAAACACTCGATTTTGTTCAAAGCTACATCCTCTGTTTTACAAAACGCTCATCAAGGATGTGGACTACATGCTCTGGTGGCTTCACATTGTATTTATGAACAAAAAGAAATAAAAATTGGACGTGGCACGAAATGCAATATATTATGTACTATGTATACAAATAGGTGTAAGTGCGTTATGACTGCAATTACACTATATTGCAGTCATTTGACATCATCATAATGGATGAAAATTACATGAATAGCAAATAACTGGCGACTACACGTTTGTCGTTAAACCACTTTACAACTTTGTACCTGGTGCTATAAAATATCACCCATGATTATGGTGTGTGCATGTCTAAATAAATTGCAGTAAAATTACATATCAGTCTTTCCAGTTTCCATGTTAAGCCCTGTTCAAAATTATTTTTTAATGAGTATACCTTGAAAGATTAATTTTCCTGCAAAATTACTGGCTACTATCCGCACTATATTCAAATATTTTGTATTTATTTTGTATATTGGTTACTTATATAATTTAGGTAATTAGCGATACGTGATTAAATGCGTCACTGATGGTTTTATTTTTTTTAAAACAACATCGAACTATACTAAGAAAGGATTTGGAAAAACCTACCCAACTAAAATAAATATTTTGCACATTGACCGACAAATGCAAAGAATTCTTATCTCACTACTTTTGGAATTTCTCATCTAGTCTTAGACAAGTACAATACAAGTATATTTTACATTATTTCCTAAGAGTGAATATGATTCCATGATTAAAAGTAAATATATACAAGTATAAATATTTAATTTATTATTCTAAAGATACGTTATAATCTTCTTGAATTTATATGAATCAATTTCATAAAATTTGAGAAGAACGTGTTTATCACGTTTACTGGTTACCTTGTGAAGTATGTCCGCACAAGTATTCTAAATCAATTTGACGCGTTCAAGGTTTATAATGTTTTAATTAACCTATGAAGAAGTTTTGCATTATAAGAATGAAACTTAATGAAAGTGAAACACCATTCCGTTTTCATAATATAATAGAAAACAAGACCTATTTGACATAGAATATGGAATAATTAGATATTGCTTCGGTCACATTTTTCGATCATAGATCATATATAAACCACCCAATATTCTTTTTTCTCAAATTAAAAAAAAAAGTAGTCATTCTATTCTGTAAACTGGGTAGTTTTTCAGACCTACGGAAAAAAAAGATATAATAAACAAAATTCGAACGTTAAAAATGGAAGTTTACAAACAAAAAGGAAATTTACAGCGGTATTATTACTAATCCGGGAATACCTTTACAACTTTATTCTTCAGGGAATATTTATTCAACTAAGTACGTGTGCATAGTTTCGCTATGTTTGCATGACGAAGCATGATTATAGCGTTATGAAGTAACCAAGTCAATAAGTAAGACACAATTGGGTGGTATAAATGAATGCTTTTATTCGTACACGATCGTAAACAAGTTTACCTCCTCGTCAATTCGGATCTTCTCGATATATTGCATGGAAATTTTTGGCTAAATCATTATATGAGATGGAAAAATCTTACTAATATGACACTTAAATGGCATTTAGAATAAATGTGTACATTTAATACTGTACAAATAATTTGTTCATGATTATTGTTTGAAATGGTTTGATCTGGTGTAATCTTTCAAATAGATTGTAAGATCATAAGTTATTGAGTAAATGTAATTTTAAAATATCTGGTTAAAATTTAACCGCTATCAGGAAATTATAATAATCCCCAAATTTATCAATTAAAGTTTTGTTTTTCATAAATACATACGTATAATGTCTGAAAGCGATAAGAAGTAATATCGCGATTTCTATTGCTTAAAAGTCCTTCGACTTTCTTTGTATAATTATTTTAATTAGATAAATAATTGATGGAAAGTTTGGAACAAACTTCAACGTTATCTATCGATTTATTGGGCACGTGGAAACGGTTCGCTTAACAAAGGATAACAGTGGTAATTTGTATGTTCATACTGATTATTACATTAGATAAACTATAAACTTAAGCCCTTCTTTTTTACATACAAACAAACGTGAATTCTTTATTCCTTATGAGAAGACAGAGCAATAAGCTTCGGAAAGACAGCTTTATGTTGGAATTGGTTCATTATAGTAAGGTCCTATAGCCCATCGCCCACGAAAAGAATAAGCCTTCCCTTGATTGATTTTTACCATATGCACGGGAAGAGAAGCAGCTACAGCACACACTGTTTTTATCTTTACCACCGGACTAAAATGAAAGCTAAATTGTATATCCTTCACGGAAAAGAGAAACAGTTTCCCTATTCTAAAGTACTGGGTATCACACGGCAGACGGTGTATACACAAAACTCTTCCTTTTATCAATCTTCGAACATCAGGAACGTATTTTGAATAAGTATAAAGCTCGTCTTGACATACCACTCAGTTCCCGATTAGAGGACAATTGAATGCGGTCAATAAAATAGACATTTATTGTAATTGGCATTCACGATTGATTGATTCAATGAATGTCTGTTTGGGCAACTTCAGGCAACTACTTGGCGTGGTATTTTATATGCCTATTGAGGAGTTCATGTTAATTTTTAAAACGTTAAGGCAACATATGATTAAAAAATATGTTTAGATTAAATTCTGTTAATACAAAATTAAGAATTAAATAAAATTTTAAAATAATAATTTCTTTGTAAGTATTGAGAGATTAATTAGATGCTCAAAATTGAATATTTTTTAAGTTTTTGGGAAATACCTTATTGCCCGGTACGAAACTTCCTGTAGGTACTTTAAGCGGAAACATGTTAAGGGCAATAGAAAATGAAACAATTGTACTGTAGTGTAGTAGTACTTATTCAAATTTGTACAAGCGAGATTAAGGAACAAATTAAGTACATAGAAATGATTTAGTACACTTTTTTAATGTGTCACATTTAAATTAATCTTCGTGATTTCAGTTTTAAAAATACGAATTACTCAAATTCGGTCGCCTGTCAGTAATGACCACGTCATGGAATGACGTTATATCGTACGATATTCTATCGTCTGCGCCGAATCAACCTTGAAGCGAGTTTAGTCGGAATACACCACGCCTTCCTCTTATCTCAGCACTTACTCATTCATTTATAGTAAAAGTACTCGATGTTTACGTTATTATCAACATTATAGTGTAATAAAGTATTGCTGTGTCCGAATTTACTAGGACGTCGCGACGTCTGGTCAGCGATAATGGAATTTTGCAACGTTATCAATTGAGAAAATCATAAATGCTATTTTAATGCGTAGGTATTGTTCTCGAGAGTTCGATATCGAGAAAGTTCCATAAAGAACTGTCGAGAAAATGTATTTTAAATTAGGCTACACAGTATTTCTTGACCTTATGCATCGTGAATTTCTAATAGATTCCTTAAGCGATATATTAGAAACACCGCGCTCACTCACCAAGCCATGCAGTTGGCGAATAAGGTGAGGTGACGTCACGACATCACGCCACCTTTTGTTAGTCAATCCGTACGCGATCCGGCACGCCAGTCTCGAATGATTTAAAAAATATATTACTTAAGTTTGTGGAACTAGAACCCATGAGAAAATAACGGTTGTGTGTTCTTGCAAAGTATAATAATGTCTGTTGTGTAAGTGTACTGTTTACTCTATTACAACGTGAATGTGTATATCAGGAGACATTTGCATTGAATAGAAATGCAATATCATTAATACGATCAAGATTTAGCGGTTTGATGGAGCGCCAAGCAACAAGTATAACCATGCTTAACAATTATTTATGGATCGATGACAAAAATTAAAAATAAGAAGATAAGTTCCGAATAAAAAAAAGGTAAAGAATGTCAAAAAAAGTGAGAGCCGGATCGCTACCAGTTAAACTGACAGAACCGAGCTGTACATAGTTAAACGTCATTGGCGCACGGCTGTGGGTTTCGTTTTCGACCTGCCCCTACCTCCGGACCGCTTCATTTCGGTTCGTAACGTCGAAGGAGCAGTGTCGTGTGTGACACCAATTTCGCTGTGCTCCGTAGTTTTACTAGAAAACATAACATCATAATCACAACATAACAAACTTATAAACAAAAAGAACATTTTTTTTTAGTTTTATTTATAATAATCCTACAGATGCGATAAAACAAGATGTGGACGTGCAAAAACCGATTACTCCCAAAGAAATTATAATAAGTGAAGAAAAACCTGTAACCAGTGAGTATAAATGTGTAATTCATCCAGTTTTTGTTGAGCCTTTTCCTAATTAACCTAAAAATGGATAGAAACGGTTCAATTTTGTGGCATTTGAGGTTATAACTCAGGTCTTAAATGAAAGTGAATGTGGTTTAACACGACCATCCTTCGTATCGCATTCTTGCAAAATTGATTTGACGGCCAGTGTGTATTAAACGAGTTATTGGTCTACCTTCGAATGCTGCAACATTGGGCCGGCAATGCTATTCATGTGAATGGGGGAGCTCTTTCGTTATCACGCCATCTGATAAGGATATCGCTTTCATATGTATAAAATTGGCAGTGGGAAAATAAAACGAACATAACAAATCAATCGTTCTCACCTAACTTTCAAATCATTGTGAATGTTCAACAATATCTGTGTGTCTTCAACTTGGGATTCGTTGACTGATTTGCAGGGCATACGAAGCTTCTAATAAGTGATCTGATGTTCAGCCGTTTTGGATGTGCATCACAAAAAGGATATTACAACACATATGGTGGATACACGAAGAGAAAGGCTACTTGGCCTTCTCGTGAAATTTGGACGCGCAGTGTGGGAAGACGAGGTTCCTACTGAAACTTCAAAGGATATAAAAACTACCACTGAAGCCACTACAGCTAAGCCAACGATGGTTTATTGGGAGAAAGATAAAGAAGCTTTGAGAAACAGTAATCAGGATTACATAGATCTCTTCAAGCAAGGTGTTGCTCTGGAAAGGATACCAGACACTACCGAGGCGCCCGTTAAAGAATCTCGTTATAATTTTGCAAAAAGTCTATCGTACTTGCCAGAAACCCTTCGCAACTTAAACGCGGGTAATGTATTATTAGAACTTATCTTAAGTATAATATTTAAAAGAAAAATATGGGAAGACACACAGATTCAATTTGAACTGGGTGCATGTTATTTTTATTTAAACGCTAAATATTGTGACTAACCATTTTGTCCTAACATTGCCTATTACATTAAATTTATTTGTCGTAATGCTATTTTGCAATTGAAAATGTTAGGAAATAACATGACTTCTATTACGATAAAAATCTGATTCAAATAAAGAATGCCGTTGTTTCATGTATTCTATATAATTTTATGCAAAAACCAAAGTAATTTTTTTTTGACATTATAGTATTATATATTGAAATAGATATTTAAAACTAGTGTTTAATGGTAATGCCGTGTGGTTCCCGGCACGAATAGAAAAAAGAATAGGACCACTCCATCTCTTTCCCATGAATGTCGTAAAAGGCGACTAAGGGGTAGGCTTATAAACTTGGGATTCTTCTTTTAGGCGACGGGCTAGCAACCTGTCAATATTTGAATCTCAATTCCATCTTAAAGCCAAACCGCTGAACGTGGCCTATTAGTCTTTACAAGACTGTTGGCTCTGTCTACCCCGCAAGGGATATAGACGTGATTATATGTATGTATGTATGTATGTTTAATGGTAATACTGGTGCTGATTGACATCGTTATTACATATAATAGTCATTATGAAATATGCAGTCTGAAAACAATTGGCATTAGATCATTGTCATTGCATAAGCCAACTCCAAGGTTTTAGGTTTGTGATTATTATCATGGTTAAGAACTGTAAAGTTTTTTTTTCTACTTCTTGAGCGTATTATAAAAACACTAGCTACAGTTATTTCATTAGTCACGCTAATAATCAGTAAAGTAATTTGGGATAAGATATTTTAGTTAAACTGGATGAGTTGGCACGTTTCATTGACGCTCTGCAAATAGAACTAGTGCGATCTAGTTTGAGTCACCAACACGAGTATGCATTCGAAGCTTCTTTTATTAAAGAAAAAACATTAACGCAATGGACAATCATTTACGCGACCACGTCATAAGTTGTACTTGTAGGAAGACGCGTCATACTGAGTATATCAATATTTACGTTCACAAAATTAACACTGTACATAATATAGCATTATTGTTTCAAAAATTAATCAACTCTTACTAGGATACTAGTAGATCTAATAACAAATATATTCGTAGTCACTACAAACATTCGTCATTACGTCAAAACATATTTATGTCGGTGTTAACATTTCAACTTTACATTAATAGATGCTTATTACTCGTAACAGAGGTGGAGGTGTTTTTGTCTTAAATAATAACTGTGACATTTTCTTAACAATTCTATTTTATATATATGTATTTGAAATTTCTATCCTTGTAGCACAAAGTTATACGAGTAGGTACCCTAATAAAGTTTCCATCGAAATTTCGCGACTTTGAGAAATGGTGTTAATAACATTATAATAGAAATGATGAATTATTTTTTATAATTATACAGGCATAACATTTCAAAGTTGGTATTCTTTGGATGCCATCTTAGCTCAATTCTCCGACCTTGGGCTCTTTGATGATGCAGATGCAGTTAATGACATACAAATCAATCTCTTAAGTTTTGGTAGCATACAAAGCGTTAGAAATTTGTGCTGCAAGGTTGAATTCGGTTATCAATATATTTATTTTTCTATTGCTAATTCCAGGTGTCCCAGAAACTCCAAAGACTGATACTGGAATCTCAAGCAGCGGGCGAGACGCAGGCGTGGTGGCTGGCATCGTCGTTGGAGTCATATCTGGGGTCATTATATTGGCAGCAGTGGTAAGTGTAACAACAGGCCGCTCACATTAACTCTGTTTACGCAACAACAAAAAAAATTAGGTAAAATTTTATAAACTAGCAACCTATCACATCAATCAAATCGGTACTCGATAATTCTTTGGTAAATCTTGGAATTAGGAAATAGTGGGTATGAACAAATAGACTTCGTTTAAAAACCTCAAGTTTTGCTCGTTTGATTATTTCCTAACGTTGGAAAAACAGATCGGAATCAAACTTGGAATGGTAAACAAAAATGCTGTAACTTTATCGATAGGACGGAAATGTGAAATATATTGTCATTATAAATACAGCAAAGAAATTAATTAAGATTTTGAGGTCAAACTATGAACTCAATACATTACATAATGATTTATAAGTAGGGTTGATGAATATAGATTGCTTTTTATTAGTGAGAAAAATATAAACATAACTGTCTTAATTCTTATTTAAAGTATGCTTAATATCCAAACACATATCCTTAATTGTTTGAGTTGATTTCATAAATTAATTTTATCACCAGCTCATGCCACTGATAAGAGTTCATTTCCTGATTTCGGATAAGCGGCTTATTATTTATCTGATTTTGAATGAATTTTGAAACGAGCTTTATGCTTTAGTTATGTATCTTCCTTTCGTTCAATACATATCATTTGTTGACATTTAAAAAGAGTATTGTACAAAGTTGAAAATAAAACTTAATTAAATCAACCCCTTGGGAATTTCTTATACAAGAAATAAAGGCCACTAACATTTGCTTATATTTATTATATACTTTTAAGCAAATGTTATTTATTACACAGTTAACAGATGTAGCTGTAATACGAGTATGCAATCGAGCTGTAAACTTTTATTTTTCTAAACGTTATATAAAGTAGGAAAAAGCTGAACGGGCATTTCAGTTATCAAGACTGGTTTGTCGCAAGGGATATTAAGACGTGGATTAAATGTATGTATGAAAACAAAGATTCTCTACAAGCAATAATACACATAGTAACAAAAATTGTTCAGACATCGTTAGTAAGAAGCAAGGTTTTTAATTCAGATATCACATTTCACGATTGGATCGACAGCTCTTATTACATCTTAGCGAGAAATGCTCTGATTGTTATGACGATGTGATTACTTTCTAGAAGTGACGCCATTTGCAGTTGGCATTGTAGGGATTTGTGTAACTATGCAAGCGAAGTGAATAGATTTGTTTTGTTTTGACACTGAAACGTTTTGAAACACGCTCGGGTGGTATTCTCATTATGCGAATATATAACGGTTAACTGAAGTGCGCATTGGTGTTTACTATCTGTTGCAGCCAAAAGTGATGAAGCTATTTCTAATGATATATTTTTATTTTATATTCATACTTAAAATTTTAGTATTTTACATGCTCTATAAACAACCTTTCTTATATAGTTTCTTTTCAATACTGCACACATAAAAAAAGAACGCTTCTTTTCATTCGAGATGACTCAACCGTCACTAAAATATTCTGGATTCACATCAATGGATGAATTGATTCCGTCAATCGTTTAATTGCTCGATTGCATCACAGCAGCATCTAATTGGCGCCAATTGCCGTTCCCTTTGAGTATCCGTGTCGATGTTAGTAGTAAGGAATCTTTTGGTCAATGCCGAAATCATTAGGTACCTATACTTACTTACCAGAAAATACTTAAGACTAAAACAACTATATTCCAGCTCAAGTCAAAATACACAACATGACTATCCAATTATATCTGGTTAGTGAACTTTCACAACATTTTTACGATAATTTTACTAAGGATCAAAGTTTAAAATATTTTGTTATCATAGTATTTTCCCTGCAATACTATCAAAACTGGTCTCAAAGTTTGTAATAATCAAATTGTGATCCTTAGTAAAATTATCGTAATAATTCACATACATAAAATGGAAATTACCATATATATGAAAAGGTGATAATAAAATTACATTATTTCTTTCCAGATTGCAGTTGTTATGTACAAACATTACGTGAACCGCAACATCACGTCTATGAACTTCGACAATCCCGTCTATCGCAAAACAACGGAGGACCACTTCGTGCTGGAGAAGAATGGATACGCACCAGGCAGCAAATTGTACCCAAGCACAGTGGGGGAAGAGGTAAGGGCCCTGACCGCCATGGAATGTACTCTCAACATACAAAATAGCTTAAGATAAGTTCCACGAACAGTCACTGCCGTAAAAATGAAGACATGTACCTAATATAAAATTATTTACTCATCTCAAATAAAAATTAGTTAAATTTAAAAATTATTTTCTAAAATTTCACTTTGAATTCGTATACAATGAAATAAGACCCCAAAATATGGCCAAATGTAAATAACAAGGTTAAACCTAAGGTTATTTTACTATAAAAATTAAGGTCTGCCTAAGACATTTTAAACTCGATGTATCTAGATTTATATTTACTAGGTATTATTTTAAGGAATTTATAGAAGATATTTTTCGTTTAGTGTATAAGGATTGTGGCAATTTCAATGTGCCAACATTTTTACCGCATCAGTATTAAAAATAGTTGCCAAATATTATTAAATGGTAGGTGTATAATGCTGTAAATAGTCATTCGAAATACCTAGAGTAAATATATGATTTTATATTCTGCCTACTGCTTAACTTAGTTATAACGGGTAATATTTTATTGTCGAGAAATTTATTTTTCATGCATTATCTTGCGAGGGCTATCACTATTTGGTAAGTTTAAAAAAGTAGATCATGGTATGGACTTGTTTATTTCCACGGACCTTACATGCACCTTCATCTTGTATGTTGCAATGATTCTCAACAAGTTAATACCATAAAATGTTCGTTTCAATTTGTATATATTCATATTTTTATTATATAGTTTAGAACAACTAATACTGCTTATGTCCATTGCGAAGCATTTTGTTTTTGCACTTTCGAAGTAAAATTGATGTCGCTTTAAAATAGAAAGAAAATAAGTAATAAGTTATAAATAAATACTAGAGACGGGACATTTCTTTTGCAGTCGTCAGTAAAATAATAAGAATAGAATAAGTATTTAGTAAAACATAATACTAACTTAATCATTATTCTTTCCAGGCTCGAGAACCACTCAACACTCCCAGCACAAATGAGTTTGTATAGTGTACAAGCCGGAAGCAAATACACTAGTATATCATTAAATGTGAAAAGAAAAAGAAGGACATGTGATACTTAAAAATAGTGAATCAGTGATTGGGACTTAAGCTAACATTTTTGTAGTAAAGTCATTAATAGTTAGCGTAGTGCAGTGGACCGAGTGAAAGCCATTTGAACCAATTCCGGTTGATGCTACATGCCTCGCTATGGATCTCAAAATTGTGAAATTATTCGTCTTAAGCTTCGATTTCATTGATGCGACCATAACTTATTTTTATTTATATATAGACGACCAAAAATCTGTTCAAAATAATAATACCTACATATTTTTGAAATGTACCTTTTACCTACATTCTGTAACTCAGCACAGTTTTATGATTTTTTATTTATTAGTTATATTAAAGATTATTTTCTCTTAAACATTTAACTAAACCTTTCCAGTCGTATCAATTGTCATCGAATTAAGTATAACATCTTTTATTTTACATGAACCTGGGATCTTGGTTAACGCTTATAATAATATGTATCACATTTAGATAGTTGGGAAGTGTACGGCTATAATTTTTTAGACTGTGAATAGCATAGAAATTCGAATATTGCTTTCGAGCAAATGCCTGGTGCATTGTAATTATTTATTATAGGGTTTACAATTTTTATATTCCATTTTTAGTTAAGGTTATAGATGCTTTTTACAAATACGTAATGAAATTGTGCAGCAAAATGCAACATTCAAGGAGAATGAAGCTCATATAATATAGCGTACTTACGTGTGTAGTAAAATTACGTTTCTTTTTAAACAATTTACTGTACATAATGTTATCATTGATATTTATTTAAATTTGTGATTCCTAATAGGTTACGTTTATTTATTGGAATATCAAATTTTAATAAAATTAGACAAATGATTCCAAGCTGTAATTACGTGCCAACTGTAGTGAAATTTAAAATAATTTTATCAAAATTTTGCAGAATAAACCTATGATAGTAGACCAATGCTCAGTCGTATGTTTGTTGGTTCGTATTTATTTGAATTATATGAAATTGTTATACATTAGCGCAGTTAATATTTATATAATATTTTATGTAAAGGTTGTGTTTACCATCCATATAATTGTGTATTTATTAGTAATCATTACTTAATATTTGGAACATGACTTTGTCAAGCAAAATCCTGCCAAAATTCACTAATATATTTACCCTGTATAATGTAAATGAATTACATTGAATTGATGCACATTTCATTTAATACGCCTAGCTCAATAAGTGTGGTCACTAAAATTATTATTGTGTAAATATTGTCAGTAAAATATATGTAAAATGTGTTAATTTTACATCTTTGACTTTTATTATTATTCCTTAACTTTGATCTAAAACTGGAAGCAGACATATCTATACTAATATTATAAAGCTGAAGAGTTTGTTTTGTTTGTTTGTTTGTTTGTTTGTTTGTTTAAACGCGCTAATCTCAGAAACTACTGAACCGATTTGAATAATTCTTTCACTGTTAGATAGTCTATTTATCGAGGAAGGCTATAGGCTACATTTTATCCCGGATTTCCTACGGGAAACGTCAACAATGCAGGTGAAAGTTGAATGAGTCGGCCATCTGCGAGCTTTCCACGCGAACGCTGCGCAAACCAACAAAGATATAGTAAAACAATGTACTAAAGATGTGAAGTACTCATTTTTTGCCACAAAAAAGTCCGCGAGAGCATATATCTATCTCTTAAGGTTTACTTACAATAACTACTTTTATGTTCATTTTTTAAGATTATTTTTTCATTATAAACATAAGTTATTTTGAAACCAATTTTCTTTAATTCAGTATTAATCCTTATCCAAATAAATATGTTTATTACTTTCGGCTTTTCATGTAGACTAAAATTGCCATTTACAGTATATAAATCAGACGAATAGGTTTTGAGATATAGTCGTTATAAGCAATTTGCAGCGAAACATTTAATACGACGAACCAGCGTTCTTTCTAATACGCGTGACCGCCTGACATTGATAAAGCCGAGGAGGATGTTTGCAAAAATAAATATGATGCCCAAAATAACTATTCCACGCGGACGAAGTCGCGGGCACAGCTAGTGTATAATAAATGCGAAAGTTACTCTGTCTGTTACGCTTTTACCTAGACCATGAACTGTTAATTCTATAATTAAGCCTAACCGCTGAACGTGGCCTATCAGTCTTTTCAGGACAGCTGGCTCTGTCTACCCCGCAAGGGAAATAGACGTGATTATATGAATGAATGGAAAATTTACTCAATTTCGGTGAAATATGATAGAAAGTTGACCCTAGAGAAGAACATAAGCTACTTTTTATGCGAAAAAGTGGGATATGGACAACACGCAGACGAAGTCGCGGGCAAAAACTATTTATTAATAAGCTAAAGTGTAATTTCCAACACATACTGACTCTTTCCTTTCCTTTAGCTGTCGTAAAGGGCGATCAAAGAGCAACTGCTAATTCATCCAAAATTTCTAGCGACACACAAGTTTAACCACTAAGACTTTTTAACAAATCTTTTCACACTTATAATTTTGTTATCAGCAGTCAATTTTTTGAAGCAGGTTATAACTTAAAATGTTAAAAGGTCCACCGATATTGGGAAAACGTGGAGTGTGACAAGTATAGACATACCACCTACAGAGTAACCCTATAATCCTACATAAGAAAAAGTATAAAATATGTAGTATCTTTGTATAATGTTGTGTTCTAAAAATGACGGCCTCTGTGGCGCAGCAGTTGTACGCTTGACACCGTGACATCAGTCCCGGGTTCAATCCCGGCCAGGCCATGAGTAACCAACTTTCTCTTATTACCCTGGGTCTTGGATTGTTCTTGGTAAAATCTAATATCGCTGGGTTAGTATCTCTTAACACAAGTCTTGAACTTACTTCGAGGCTAAAGCAATCTGTGTAATCTGTTCCATATATATTTATTAAAATAATAACACGCATACACAGTTTACGGAATTTGTATTTTATCAAAAGTGGTGACAACTTCATAAGCACAATAACAACTTATGTGGTTGTACTAATTTACATAAAGTCTATTAAGTTATATAATATTTAAATTGTTTACATTGTACTTTTCCGTGTCAGGCTTAAACTATATGTATATTTTCTCAGTCTCATCTTTATATGTTCAATAATACTTCGAGATGGAATCGTTTCGTCGTTTTAAAAACTAGTTTCTATCCGAGACAAGGCACCTTGGGAATTGCATTGAAAATCGATTGATAATAAATGCATGTTATTCTAAAAGCATGCTCAATGTTTTAAAAACACTGTCCTTTTAAATCAAGCAAGCCAAGAATTGAAATCTGAGAATGCAACTAAGAATGCGCTGAGGTAGGGAAGAAATTGGGAATATGGTGACAGTGCAAAATTATACTCCAGAATCTATACGACACGAGATGCTTTCAGTACAAAAAAAGGATTAATTTGTATCCTGAATAGTTGTCAAGACAGTTTCAAAACTAGAGTAAGCCAATTCATCATACATACATATATGTGCATATATACATCACGCCTCTTTCTATGAGAGACGCTTTCTATGCAGGGACAACATCCTTCTACTTGCTCCGTGTATTAATTTTGATTCATTTACCTTTTTATGCAAGATTTAGGGTTCGCCTTGACCTGACCCTTCGCAAGGACGGCCATGATTTAACAAAGGTAGGTAGTAACAATAATGTGTTCTTATACAAAAAAGTAAATAACTTTTTTGTATAAGAACACATTATTAAATGTATGCTATCAATAAGTGTTCTGGAAATTTATATGAGAAAGAAATATAATGTCCAATAATCCCAGCATCATTTCACACAGTTATTTGGTTAATTCAAGTCATAAATTTTCCCCTAAACAATTTAAAACTAATTTACAAATACACAGCCGATTAATCTAAATTCAATTACCGCATCTTAAAACTACTTGTTTTGGTTTAAATAATACGTTAGAAGTTGTTTTACGTAAACAAATATTTTTTCCTAATTAAGTTAATTGTTTTAGTAATTTAAAATTTATAATAACGTTAATTAACAAGTTTATTCGTCTTGCAAATTAAACATCGCTCAACTTTTATTCCGTTCAATTGCCAATTTTGTGTGGAAAAAAATTAATACTTGGTAACCTGCCATTTGAGTAACTAATCTGTTGCAAATATGTGGTAAATTTATACCTTGTAAATTAAACATACTTACTACAATTTAAGATTAACGACTTATTAGGTACATTAAAAATCATGCAAAATCATTATAGACAAGGCAAAATATGAGGCATAAGCTGTATGTAAGTACAACTAAGTAGTACATTATGTCAGTTCTACTAATTTTAAAAACTTTTGAGAAAAGAACCACCATATCGCATCAACATTCAATTGGACATTATCATAGTTTCCGACGAAAAAGTGATATTGAACGTGTTGAGACCAAAATTTCTTATTATACCTATACAAAGACGGCGTGATTTTGCGTGAAATTGCAATTGTATGAAATTTCTCCTCATTGCGTGTTCTCAGTCCGTTTTCTGACATTTCTCATCCACTTTATATTGTCTGCAGCGATTTAATCATTAATCACAGCATATATATTTTGTATAAGGCAGGTCAAACTGTATGGTGATATGTTGAAAACACAAAAATGTGCATATGAACATACTGTTGGAACGAACTTTCTTCACTCTACAATCATATTTTACATCAATTACTTATAATTAAAATATTACCAGTTTGCATTCGGCAATCATTCTTCACTCAATTGTGACTACAAGATCTAAATCTAACTACCTACATCAATTACAATCTACCAACTATCTACAAGATATCACCATTATTCACACGACGCTTCTTATTATGTTTTCCTTCATCCTCTTCATTCTTCTCACTTATTCTGAGTTGAGATTGTTTGTACTTTTCATACTGGTCTATAATATGCTGTTTGAAGTCACCATATGTATTCGATGTGATGTGAAGACGGGCGTGATGGAATAACTGGTCAAAGTGATGGAGGTTATGTCTGAAATTCAAATGGGTAAATATTGATGGAAATGGTATGTTTAAGATAAAAAAGCTTCTAAATATATGTATATATATATATGTAACCTTAGTAGTAACCTCTTTCATAAAAATATGTTCAGTTAGAATTGATAAATCTCGTACATTTTTTAATTCGGTTAAAAACGGTTTGAAGCCTTGATAACACAGCGAAGGTTCGAATGGTTGGTGTCTTCACAATCTCAGTATGTACAACAATCACATGAAAATTTCTTATTAATTACATGAGATGAGTTATAAAGAAATGCCAACAATGAGCGACTACATTATGGGTTGTAGAACTCCGTTTCTACAGATTTTGAATCTATAGGATCAAAGACGCTTCTTCTCGATCAAAGTGCTTCTTCCTCTTAGAGTAAATCCCGGTTATATCCATGGGAATGAGATGAGGGACCACCACGCGGCGCACTGTTTGTGTTTCAGTACCCATGACGTTAGTTGAGATTGCTCCCTTACCTCTCTGGAAGAAGCCCAGGGTCCGCCTGTGACCACGATTCTGGAGTGGGTTTGTCTATCAAGTATAAATTATTGTTCGTTATAAAGATACATTTAAAAAATCTACTCACATGCTGAGTAATACTGATGCCAACATTTCCTTAGTATTAAGAAGATGCCTAATATAGGCTCTTGTGTGTTTTTTACAAGCTAAGCACTCGCAGTTCGCAAGTAATGGCCGAAAATCTTCTTTATACCTGAAACAATTAACAATCTGTAGTTAGTATTTGGAATAATGTAAATACTGGTTAATGTATTACAATTACAACTGATGGTAGGCACAGTGTCATCGTCAACCCCGTAAGGGAAGGGGATGTAGACTTAATATGAGTGTGGCGAGGAGCGTGACTGCACCTTTAACCACAAGTGGAAAAGTCAGGTCATTACCCAAAACAACTTGAGTGTAACCTCTGTGACCCTGACAATAGGAAAACATTGAGTCTTGAATCATACCTGCAATCGCAGCAGATGAGTATACACACAATTGTACACTTAAATTCACAATTAATGTCATAAACATTTGAATACTTTTATGTAGTAAGAGAACATTTGTCTCTCAAACAAAAACTCTTACCTATTTATGATTGTTCCTAAAAAATATAAATTAATACTCACACTTCATCAACCATATCCAATATACACAATTCTTCACTATTTTGACTGACATCGAAATTTAATACTAATGCTTGGCCCGAATTCGTCAATTTCAGTGGGTAGGAACCATCAAAAACATCCCAGCCATGCTGGATTGCTGTTACTACTATAGCTGGATTCCATGAACCTTCTACAACTCGGACCATGTCTTTGGGTATTGCATCCTGTAAGAATATTAAAGTAATGTGTGAAGGTAAACTTAAAAAGTAAGAACAAAATCTGCTGTAAGTATCAAGTTTTTTTGCGCTGTCCACTTAACAAGTAGCTTAGTTACCAAGAGGCATGTTAGCCTTTTTTTAACTTGATCAGCATCAATCTTTTTATTACACATGCCCGGGGAGGATTTAAGGTAATTTACTTAGTTAAAGGGATTGAAGTTTACTTACACTAACTCTTTTAAATATTTCCTCTAATTTCTCTACAGGAGGTGCCAAGCTTTCTGTTGTACCATCTGTCAACCCTTGTAATGCTACACCTCCCAAAGTATCTTTATGGGTGAGTATGTGCTTTATACAGGCTTCACAACTCTTCTCGGAACCTGAGGCTACTATGACACCTGTAAATTATTAGATGAAAATATTAACATAGGTAGAAATATTACTCCTATGCAAATATGTATATAAATTAAAAGCTGCACCTCTGTGCTTGCCTCCCTTTATTATGTTATTCTAGGTTAAAAGTATGTATATTTCTACTTGGGTACTAAAATTCGTCCAGTAGAGTGAAAGAGTAACTGACATACATCCTTATGAACTTGCATTTATAATATGTAAAAGGCAAGTGTGAATGGTTAATGAATATTTAAAAACTTCTCATATTATTTTAAAACTGGGTATAAAAATACAGTTGTTTAAATCATGGGTTTTTAAACACCAAATTTTTATCCAATTAGAATTAAGAATTTCAGACTAAACATCCCATTCATGAAAAGGGGTTACTAAATTAAATATATATATGAGGGGTATGTCATGTGAAATTGAAAAACAATACTAGCTTTTGCACAGGACTTTGTTTATTTGGGAATAAAATTGCCTAATTTCTCCAAAAGGTTTTTTTTTGTCTTTGTGCCATTAGTTGCTGTGTCCTAAGTATTATATTTCAAGCAAATGTTTTCTATTTTGAAAATAGTATGACAATTATGTCAATATTTAATTTTAAAAAGCATAAATACCAAACTTTAATCATAATAATGCAACAGAATTGACTTGTTTATTCAAGTGAAATGGCCTATTACCAACATACATTAGTTCTTGTTGATCAACTACTAACAACATAATATTAATATAACTTTCTAATTGTAAATATAATCAAATTATTTCTAGTTAAAGTGTAAGTGTAATAAGCAAAATACTTAGCTCAAAAATATACATACCGATAAGGGCACTATTTCGAAATTCTTTCGAGGCCTTATATCGATCCACACAGACATCCAACATTTTACATGTCCTATCCAAAGCTTTGGTAAGTCTCTTATTCCCTTCATCAAGGTGGGTGTGACCATCTGCAATCGCCAAAATTATGTCTGATTTGAAAATTGCCATCAGTTCCATATATCTGTAAATGTTATCAATCACTTTAAATAACTTATACATTATATTGATAAATAAACATACATACATATGATCACGTCTTTATCCCTTACGGGGTAGACAGAGCCAACAGTCTTGACAAGACTGATAGGCCATGTTCAGCTGTTTGGTTTAATGATATAATTGAGATTCAAATAGTGACGGGTTGCTAGCCCATCGCCTAAAAGAAGAATCCCAAGTTTATAAGCCTATCCCTTAGTCGCCTTTAATCTTAATCTTTATAAATAAAGATGACATTAATATGCAGATACCAATAAGAAAATAGTGACTTCTATGGCAGAGAAACCTGACAGTTATGGTTTTGGTTTGTAGGAATAAAACCTGCCTGCATAATTATTAAAAGGTACAATTTTTACCTGTCAGCAGAAATCATTTTCTTCCCATTCCTTGACCACAGTGGCACTTTATCAGGCTCAAAATGTCCAGATGGTGTAACTTCACCAATATTCTGGAATGTTGTGCAAGTGAAATGGTTTGTGACACCAGCAAACTTGGCCACTCCTTCCCCTTGAGCCTTCAGACCAGTTTCAAGATGGATGGATTTAGACAATGGCACCCACAGTAACTTAGGGTTTGGGAATACTTTCTCAAGTACTTCTGCAGTCAAATGTACTACACTTGCACTCTAAAACAATTATGAAAGAAACAGTTGAATAACAATACCTACATGCCAATTAGGTGAGTATGAGAGCTAGTGGGAGTAATAACTTACAAGTACTGGATTTCCTTCGCAATTTCGCTGTTAATTATTTTAAGATTTCTGGTATATAAGGCTATAGTATGCTTTTGTATCAGGGATTGAGTTGGCTTTAATTGAAAATTACAAAAAAATTCTAGTAAGTTACAGCATAGTGCTGATTGAGCGTGCCAGCAACTAGCGAAATTTTCAGATATTAAAAACTAACCTGCGTGATAAGTGCGGATGTCGGTGTTTCTAAGACAGTACTCGGTGATTTCATAAATCCTATCAAACTACCCACGCGCTCGCTCCCACAACCAGCTTGATTTATTATAAAGCGCATAGTTAATTTCTGTTTATTTCTTATGCGTGAAATAATAAAGTAATTAATTGAAGAAAGCCACTTGCGATTAGGAATTATCGCTGTTGCTGTTTATAAACACCTAACCTTAAAATTATAATGACAATGATAGACACTGTCACTGTCAGTTCACATTGTCAATTTTTTTATTTTCAAGATGCACAAAAAATATTACATGACCACATTCATTTATGTATGTATTAGGGCTTTATGGGCTTGGATCGCGTGCAACAGGTATATTACCTACGAAACTAAACGATCACTGTTTGAAAGTTTGTTTATGGTGTCAATGTAAGAATCGAATCATTTTGGGGTTTTAATATAATATCATAGATGATGCATGATTTTGCAGGTTTCATACAGAAAGTGACGTCAAGAATGTTGCGGTTTGAATTTTTCGTGGGAATTACAAAATTATGAATGTAGGTACATGTACCTACAACATACGTAGGTACCTACGTACCTCCTTTTTCTTTTAAATATTAAAAATCTTTTAAGTATTTTCAGTACCTACTTACATCTTGATATGAGTTTTGTTGGAACCGAGACTGGTCATTTGGACGCCGACTGCAAGGTACTTTTTGAAACCAATAGGTGTATTGCACTGTAGCGCTTTGTTGCTAGTTTTGAATAATCACTATTGTGATTCTAAATTTTTTATAATGCTTACATAACATGAACTTAGTCAAAATTAACTTTTGTATTAAGCTATATTATGTACATTCGTACATAAATATACCTTTAATTCAAATATTCGTTTCTGGGTAAGGCCGTAGATTTTGCCACTTAGTAACATAGAGTAACATAGATACTTCTATGTTATGGTAACGTATAAGTAACACGAAAGTAACGAGTAAAGAGTGTAAGGTCGAGTTCAGAAGTACTGCCTCTTTTTTTTATTAATTTTTTTTTTTCAAATTTCATAATATTTTCGTAAAGTACTGAAAATTATACTAACGTACGATTGTAATGGCAAGCACAATTCCATAGGAATTGGAGAAGCAAATGTATTCTGAGAAACACAAACGAAGTTAATGCAATGTTCCAAAACAAAATGTATGTACGGGCGTACGGGCCAGGGTATCTATTAACCTTATGTAAGAACTAAGCATATAAATGAAATGAAGCGGTGGTGGTCTAGTGGTTAAGACGTCCGCCTGGTGATCGAAATGTCCCGGGTTCGAATCCTACTCGAGCCACATGAGTTTGTATGCTAATCTGACTTACGTTTAGTACTTTTCATGACCACCACTTGCTTCCGGTGAAGGAAAACATCGTGAGGAAGTCACATTAGTCGATTATTTATCAGTTAGTGTGTGAAATGGAGAAGGCAATGGCAAACCACTCTATTAATATTGCCAAGAAAGTCGTTGTGTGTGTTTCATTGAAATCCATATAATGATCACGACTTCTCAGCCATGAGGAATACGACTAAGAAAAAGAAGAAGCAAATAAAAAACAATGAAATCTTCTAAAATGTCTATTCATTAAATAGGTACTTAAAACACAATGTGTACTAATTAATCAATAAAATCACAAAAAAGGAACTAGGTAACCACTTTTACTTATGTCAACTAACAAATGATTTAAAATATTTAAATAAAAAATACAGTATCTTCATCATTTTGCAGATAATATTCTTTTGAATCTGTCTCTAACTGAATCAAATTTATCTTTTTTACTATAGAAATTGTGGTCACAGAATCAAGATCTAACTTTCTTTGCACTAAGAATTTTACAGAATTATTTGAAATCTTAACATTTAAAAAAAAAATTATTTTGTAATATGTTTCGTCATTTTTAAATTCTATGATCTCAACAAATCCAATATAATACTTCCACGTTTTTCATTCAAATTATCTAACCATAACGAATCTTTTATGTTGAAACTTAAATAATTCCCTTCATTTTCATTATTCTCTCTAACCGTGCTGCCAAGTTCTTCATCGTTCTGCTCGCTTCCTTCTATAAAAAACACATTTTATAAATTGGATTTCAAAATTCATCTTGCACTTTTAATGATTAAAATAATAATAATATTTTGTTTTCCTAAGCCATTAACTACAGGAAATACTTATTTAATATATGAAATTAAATGAGTCGTAGCCTATTGCACGAGTCTATGTACGAATCCTTACAACACTTAAACGTTACGAAACATACAATCAATGTTACAGATAACATAGCAGTAACCTAGAAGTAACGCAGAAGCAAGATTTTTTTGGTTATAATTTACCATAACTCGATCATTCGAGCTAAATTTAAAACAAAACACGGCTCCTGCATAACTTATTCACTAAATAATACTTTCACATGAAAATAGGAGTAATAAACCAATTCTTTACCTTTGAAATCGAATAAATCCCGAATGACGACACACACCTGCACTCACTTTTTGTCAAACCCACCACAGTAAACAAAATGGTTTTTTTTTTTCTTTTTGTCCATGGACACTTAAGTGTTGCCAGTATCGATACAAAATATTACCAAAATGTTTTACCTTAATTAGAGGTGAAATTGTGGTAACATACAAAATTGTAACATATAAGCAAAAATACGGGGACAAACATTTAAATTGCGATAAAAAAATTAAATCTACTTATTTTAAATAATCTCATATTATTAATTGGCTGCTTAGTTTTGCGTTCTGTAGGTTAAGTTCTTGTAAACTTGACATTCAATAAATATACTACGAGTTTTGTAGTTCTCTAGTATTTGGATGATAAAAAAGACAACGCGATTTTTGCAAAATTTGGAGGACTGGCCAAGTTGAACACACTCTAGAAGTTAAAGTATTGAAGTGTTTGAACTTTTGAAATTAAATTATGTAGAGATAAGAGCTACAAAATATATTATGAGTACCTTAGTAACAAATTACTAGCATTAGTCTTTTATATATGCAGTCAAAATGTGGGACATATTTTTTTTTCAAATAGTGGCAAAATTTACGGCCTTACCCTTCTATTTTAAGGCAGCCGGAAAGATGGCATTTTAATCTTGCTTTCCTTTAAGGGAGGGTTACTGCAACCCTTCCATTATTGTATCAACGAATATTGCCAGGCTTAATAAAGATATTAATTAAGTTTACTTATTTACTGCTGCTCCGAGTAGCCTAGGGAGTTTAATTATTAGAACAATGTCTACTGAATAGATACAAAATAGATTTATTTTTCAATATATTACTATACTTTTTGGCATTATATAGGACCTTATTATTTATTAATGTTCTTTATTACGTTGCATTTCGGGCAGGCAGTAACTTTGTAGCCTTAGGAAAAATAATTAGCAATTCAATGGGGTGGGGATCTAAATGCTATATTCATGTAAATATTCATAACCGAAGGTCCAATTTGTGAAGCGGAGTTAGTACACGAGTGGTGCATAATTTTGTATCATTATAATGCTTTATGAGTTACTTTCACTAAGTGTTTTATTTTAACTCCATTTTTCGCGGAATCCGGGCCCGGGTTGTGTCTCTCTGGACAGGAGCTTGAGGTCCGCTTCTGAACACGATCCTGGATTAAGTAGGTCCTAAACATAAAAGCTTCCTCACGATATAATCACTCACTATGGAGCATTAGTTGGGTCAAATCAGACTAATGTAGGTAAGTATGTGAGACCTCCATAGTATTCGAAACATGGAATGGGCACGTTTTTAAGTCGAACACGGACGCTACTGAAAGCGACCGACTTGTCCGTATTAAACAGAAAATAGGTTTATCTATCACGATCTCATTCCCTTAGATATTATATTATAATTATATGATTTAGTGCATGCTTATGTGCTAGTGAATCTAGCAAATTAAAGAAAAATGTAATATAAAACCAATGTAAGAAATTTCCGTCAGATTGAATAAATATAAATATTATACGGGACAAATTACACAGATTGAGTTAGCCTCGAAGTAAGTTCGAGACTTGTGTTACGAGATACTAACTCAACGATACTATATTTTATAATAAATACTTATATAGATAAACATCCAAGACCCAGGCCAATCAGAAAAAGTTCTTTTCTCATCATGCCCTGACCGGGATTCGTTATTATTATTCGTTATTCGGAATACATTAACACAAGTCATTCTTTGGTACTTTGGTCGCGAAAAAATGTTTTCCATTCAGATTTTACAAAAAATCTATCAATCCGTTTAGCCGTACTAGTGAAACAGACATTCCGATTTTATGTAAATAAACAGGTACTTATGTATGAAAGAATTATGCACACAAGCGCTTAACTTCAAAAATATTTTTGATTCTTCCTTTAAAGTAAAAATACGAGGTGTTTAATAATAAGATGGCCTTATTTTGCAGACTATGTAATCTGTATCATTTCTTGGGGCCATTATTTATTCATTGCCTTTTATTGCTCTTACCCCGGCATTTATGAAGCTACTGGTTATTAATTCCAAGTCCCAGCTTCAAAAGTCGTTGTAAGGGTTAAACTCGTAAAGACTTCAGCCTTGAGGATTACCTTTTATGCGCGTGATGAAACAATAACTTAACATTTACAGGGTTGAGATTTAAGATATTGCCGTTTTAGGCAACTGTTTACGGAAAACAAAAAAGACAGATATACCTAACTTTACATCGTGATTTGTCGTAAAAAGTAACTAAGGGAATAAACACATATCTATTAATCTAGTGTAACCATATTATCATAAAGTCGAAAAAATATTTTAATAGAACGGTATTTATTAAAGTAAAATTATATACGATAAAAAGTGAGGTAATAGTTCCGCAAAACAGATAGGCAAATAAATAGATATAGTTACCTACGTAGGAGTATTATTAACTCAAGTATAAATAATTCATAATGTTGAAATAATTTTCTCGATAGGTTATTTCGTCAAAACGGAGGTAGCACATTTCAAATGTAATCACGTACAGTAAAATCTCTTTATTCGCGGGGTATATGTTCCATAAATATACCGCGAATACAGAAACCGTGAATACAGAATGGTAATTTATATGGGTTTATGGGGATACGTTCCTAGATACTCTCCAAGGCGTAAACGATCAAGCATTTCTATTTTCACTTTAAGCGGTAACAGAGATTTTTTTCGTGTAGAAACGCGTTTCTCAATTTTTTTAGTTGACATTATTTATTACGAAGAGAGCAGAAGAGACTCGATCACAATTTTTGTAACGAATGTGAAAGATAAAACAATAAAATAGGCAAAGCGGCTTTTACCAAAGAACGGGACAACATCATTAAAAAATATACTTTATTTTTTCAGAAATAAGGTTGCTTTCTTCTGTTTGTTTACATTTTCAAAAACGCCAACCGCGTTGTTTGCGGCAAATGCGACAAAGTTGGCGGTACCATTTGACGACACTTGCAAAAGATATTGCCTTAAACACCTATTGGAATTTTGTACGAAATTTTAGATCCGCGAATAAAGAAATTTTTAGCCGCGAATAAGGAAATTGGGTTGCATTTTTTTAAACCGCGAATAGTGAAAACGCGAATGACGGAAGCGCGAATAGGGAGCTTTTACTGTATTCAAATAACATGTTAATATATTGCAAAGTCGAGTTAGGAGATGAAATTAAAGAAATTACAGATATAATATCGCATGATGTGAATGTTACCTGGGGTTTCTGTTAAACGAAAGCTGTAATTTCACTTTCAATGGCAATCATTAAAATATTGTAATGGAAAAGGTGGAAGAGAAAATGAGATTTGAATATATTAAAGTAAGTATATTTTGATTTTTGTAAGTACCTACCTATCATGAAAAATGTTTACTTCAGCTATTCACTCTACCTTCTCGTCTTCTTCCTCCTGGCTTTAGTCCCGGTTAAATCCTCACCACTCAGCACGGGATATGCCTATGACCATGGATCCTGGATTAGGTGAGTCAGGTTTTTAAACGAAGCGACTCCCGTCTGACCTCCACAACCTTTGCAGGGGATCGTATCCCGTATTGATCGATCATCCAGTTGCCTGAATGAGCAGGTTTTCTCACGATGTTTTCCCTCACCGTAAGAGCATCGGTTAGTATTTAAAATGTACATAACTTCGAAAATAGTCATTGGTACATGGTCGGGGTGGGATTCGAACCCGTACCTTTTTGTGCCACACGCATTTTTAACCGGGCACCTTACCGATTCGACCACTGATGCTCTACCTACTCAGCTTTAAAAATAATTCGGGTAAAAATATATATTCAGACACTGTTGTAGTAACTTTTATTAAAATAAACACGAGTTTCTTCTTCGTCGTGATTAAATAATATTAGTTAGTGTAACGTTCTTATGAATATTTATAAGAGAAACTTTTAGAAAACTTCAACTTTATTAAGCAGAAAAGTGTAGTCTAATTTATAATTTTACAAAATAAAGCTAAAATGAGCTTCGCCGCAATGCATATTAATGAAAGTACACACACACACACACATACATATAGGTGTATATGTTTTGCAAGTGGCCCTAGATTTCTGTGCCGCGTGGTATAAAGGCTTTCAGACTTTTAGCCACCGGCGGGTAGAGTAACGATCAAGGAATATAGCTTGTACAGACACGACATTTCATTTCTGATGTAGTTACCGAAACAGCAAAACAAAATATCCCAGGAATGTTTACTATGGGTGCAAACGGTTATAGTGCATCAATTTTTGAGGAACCTCTTCCTTTTTAGAAGTCACTTCTCAGAGGAGCCCGGTTCGTACATTTATCCATGATCCTGGGTTGGGCAAGTCAGGTTCTTACACGAAGTGACTCCTGTCTGACCTCCGTGACCTTTGCCGTGAAACTTAACCCTTATTGAATTTGTAAAAGCTCTACTATAAAATGTGCCTCATGCGAGTACGATTCCCACGAGATATAGGTAGATGAACTAGTCATTTGTTGGAAACCACACGGCATAGATTAGACAAGATTTAGTACCGGCTTCATAGATATTGCAAGTATACTGTCAAGTTATCGTTTAAGTTAACAGTAATAGCGATTTATATATTAAGTTATTAAGAAAGCTCGTATTAAAATTGTATGTAGAAATTCCTCATTTGTATAGGTATAATTATTTGTTCTTTGCAGACTCGTTACAGCCACGAGTGGCCCGCGTGCTGGCTTGCATTAAGTTGTAAGGCATTAATGCACCATCGCGTCGGGACGCATGACCATGCCTCATATAATATAAAAATACTAACTTTAACCCGAGCTTGTGCGATGCTGCGCACATTTAGCGCCACCTTCAAAAGAATACCGATTTGGCGCAAATCCTACGGGAACTAAAATTTTTACCGGGATTAAAGGTAGGTACCCTATGTCCTTCATCAGACTCTTAAATATAATAATTCAAGAAGACTGGTTTAGTTCATAACGCGAGAACAGGTTACAAAAAAAAAACAAACATACTTTCGCATTTATAATATTAGTTTATCCACTCTTTCTATATACTCTACACGACGCTTTTTTTCTATTTTTGTTATTTCGCTACAACTTTTGATAAGGTAAGTATGCTATGTAGAAAGTAGATAATATTATGTGCGCGGCAAGGGTTTTAATTAGGGCTTAAAAATAAACCTTCTGCCATTTTTCTCTTTTTCTTTATTTCATTTTAGAATATGAAGATTCTGGATTTGCGGTGACAGGCTGATCAGAGAGCTTAATATGCATGAAAATATATGTACACTTATCCGGTAGCATATTATAAAAGGCACTCAGATTTTAAAAGACAGGGGCCGAAATTATCACACGGTGTCACCGCTTTCTGCAGAACGTTCGGGAGACATAAATCTTTACCTTCATCAAAAATTAAATTTTCGCCAACAAGAAAGGATTTGTGAAAAATTTGTCGTTGCTTAAAGTAAGTGCCTATCGTACAATATTTTTCATGAGGTAAAAATTGCTGTCTGTAGACAATTATTTGCATAGTTCAATGTAAAAAAATTACCTAGGTAGTTTTGAAGTAGTTAATAAATCAGTAAGTAATTCTTACTTTATATGACGCATATGACGACAATTATGCCCGCTGATAAAACCTAACTATGATGAATTTGTAAGGTAGAGTAATACCAGTATCTTGAAACTAGAGCAAGAAATATTAGGAAGAAATGCACTTTGGTCAAACAACGTTTCGCAGGTGAATTTCAAATTTTACCTCGTATATTTATTGCATCAGATAGACAAATACGAATTTTGTAAGCAAGCCCCACACGTGCCAATTCTCAGAGAGGTTGGCTCCGAATACAAATACAATATCTATGTTATTTATGTACCTTCTTGATATCCTTAAGAGCCTTGCCAAAAGTTCTTACTAGCTTCAAACTAATACTCTACATCGTTAAGAAAGAGTTTCAATTTGATAAAAAAATGTAAAAAAAGTTAAATAAAAATATTACCAGATTTTAAAAATAACAACAAGTTTTTCAATGTCAATTGATCATTACTCTCTCAGAGTATCTATCATATGTCCGTTTGTATTTTAAGAGGCAATGTTTAGCAAAGGATAAAATTATATAACGAAGCTACTGGTTTTTTATAAAGAGGAAGTCTAGAGAAAGAGGGCTATCAAGGACGATCGTAACACTATCTCTCATTCATATTGCATGTTCCTACCGATACAGTGCTTTGCTTCGGAGTCTAAGGATTCGCCTAACAGCAGGATCAAGCAGGTAAAGTCGAGATTTGCCAATAACTGACGAGCTCACATGTAGAGAGAGAGTTATGCCTGTGAATGAAGCGATGAAGTATGCAGAAATTGTGGCGAGTGGACATATAATATGTCTTTGTCTATCCTTCTGTGAAAATGCGTGATTTTACCCATATATTATTTTTCTTGTAATTTGATGACCATATGTTAAAGAAATAAAGCCACCGAAGATAAAGTATAGGGAGACTCAAAATCGGGTCAGGAGCTCTGAATAAATCCAGATTACCTTCTGTACAAAATATAGAATAACAGAAGTACTAACTACTGTATGAGTTATTAATTTGGACCTATTTTATTAAGAACTTTGAATTTTAATTTAATTATATTATTACATTATCTACATGTAAAATAAGGAGCTTTTCGAAGGCCTCGAAATTTATTTCACGATCTAACAATAACGGATGCCCAATATGAAAACATTTAAAATGGAAAAATCAATATTCTCTATTATTTCCCTTTTGATCAAATTTTTACCTAAAGAATCCTACTTCCCTAACCTTTTTATTTTATGCTTATAGCTCAAAAGGTCACCGGCCGTCGAAACATCGATAGATAACGTCTCGGAGATACGTTTCGTGTTAGTTAATGGTCGGGTTCCTGTAAAAAATTAGGATAAACTGGGATATATTGAGGGATTAGTAAGGATTAGAAAGAAAGTAAATAACACACCAGTCTCCATATTAATAGTGAATGTTTAATAGGTACCTAATACAAAAATATGATACCATGGTTACCTTCTGCCTTTTAATCATAATTATTTTTTTTAAAGTTAAGGTTTTCGTTATTTTCTTTTTTTAAATACTTACAGTCATTAAATCAATTACAATGACACTTGAACCCTGCACACACTGCTGTTATGTTAGTACTGATGAAAGTATTTCAAAGTGTAAAATATTCAAATAAGTTTATATTTTATTAACTCTAGGTATTTTGTTTCAAAGCAAGGTATCATTTAAATGAATTGGGAATAATAAATTAAATACTATAGAATTTAAAAATAGATCCTCGGAACCACCACCATCGGTCAAAGTTATATTTTTATCATTTGACAAAGCTTTGTCGGACGGCAAAAGGTGATTGCATCTCTTATAGTGAGTGTCATAGCTTCCGTCATATAAATTATGGCATTATAGAGAACATCTATCATGGGTTGGCTTTGACCCAATTTAATGCTCCAGTCATACAGGTGTACCTAATCGTTAGTTTCTTATTTTAGTTAACTTATTTTAAGATAAAATATGAATTTTCTAGCTGTCCCGGCAAATGTTGTTTTGCCATATACCTAAATATTTTTTAAGTAATTTCTAGTTAAAAAAATGTTAAGGGTGGACAACCCTTATCACTAAGAGGTATGAAAAATAGATGTTGGTTGTTGTTGTTCCCAGACCTACTCAATATGCTCACAAAATTTCATGAGAATCGGTCAAGCCGTTTCGGAGGAGTACGGGAACGAACATTGTGACACGAGAATTTTCTATATCAGAGTTATAAAAGAGGAGGAATCCAAATGGCTTGGCTAGAGATTTAAAGCTTTGTATGTAGGTTCATACAATATGTTTGATAATAACATTTTATTAACAAAAAGAGTCTATTATTTCATAACGTATTCATATTGGTCCTCTTACGAAATATTTTATATAATCTCATCATATTCCCATAGTAGGCAACATAACATAATTTTCGTATGATTTAATACATCTAAATTAGTTACCTACATGTGAACAGATATTCAGCGATTTAATTTTTCCTTCGCAAGAGAATTGCGATTGTATCGTGATAACAACGTGACCAAGATGGTTATTGTGTTCAGTACGTGATCCCGAGGGATGGAGTGGAAACTAACACATTGTATCGATTCCAATGAAGACTGCAGTAGCTGTTTCACGAGAATACTCTCTTTTTATTTTGAGTACTAGATATACGTACTGTAAGTACCTACCTACCTATACTGTATCTAAGTCTTACAGGTATTTATAGTATATATTAGACTATACTAAGCCGAGGTACCTACATCGGAAAAAAAAATAACTTAATTGAGATAAGTAATTTTTATGTTGAAACTGAATAGGTTTATTACCTGCCGTAATCAAATTAAAGACTAGGTAAGTACTTGCCTGGTGCGATTACAAATAAAAAAAATTGAATAAAATATATCGACCAAATAATCATATTTTGTAGTTTACGTACCTACTGATCATGTTTGAGTACAGCATAAAAAATTTGACACAAATGTTTGCAAAACATATAGTTATACCTAAATAGCTATCACATCCACGTATTATAATCCAAAACTGTGTATTCAAGCGCTTCACGCGAATTTGCTAAATGTTTGCATTGCTGAAAGCGGCAAGTGATGTTGCAGGCGGACATCCGCCGGCGTCGCGACGCTAATGTAGCCTGCACTTAGCTCGATCACTCGCCGAATGCACTTGGCCGTACGCTGGTACATGATAAAAATCCAACTAACTTAACATAGACCTGCGTCCGCAGTATGCCACGCGCGACGCAGTTTTTATAGCGCGAAAAACTGTTGTAGTCCCGTTTCACGTAACAATAAAAAGCGAAACAGCGATATGTTGCTTTAGTCCATGTATAAAGATCCAACTAACTAAACATTCGGCCTTTTGTATTATTGAATTCTTGTTTAAAGCGATTAAAGCGAATTGGCAAAATTTTTGCATTTTAACCTGTAGGCTGTGGTTAGCTCGATACTCGCCAATTGCATTGCCCATGTGAATACTATAAATGAATGACCGAATTAATAAATATCAGCAGCTTCATCTGTCTCCAGAACTAACTTCAGAGATTAGTTTACGATCACGACTTCGTGTATTTTCATAGAGACCTACGTGAGTTGTTTAAACGTCCTTTTAATAATTGTCGGATTTTTTTCAGAGCTTGTAATATCAGTAAATTTTTCACATTATAGTGAGATACTAGTTTCATAAAATATTGCGATTACAAGATTCATTTCTAGATGAATCTGAGATAATTTATCCATAATATAGTGCCGTGTGGTTCCCGGCACCAATACAAAAAAGAATAGGACCACTCCATCTCTTTCCCATGGATGTCGTAAAAGGCGACTAAGGGATAGGCTTACAAACTTGGGATTCTTTTCTAGGCGATGGGCTAGCAACCTGTCACTATTTGAATCTCAATTCTATCATTAAGCCAAATAGCTGAACGTGGCCATTCAGTCTTTTCAAGACTGTTGGCTCTGTCTACCCCGCAAGGGATATAGACGTGACCATATGTATGTATGTGTATGTATATAGGCTATCATAGAAAAAAGTGGTGTTCCATGACAAATGATCCAATTAATCGTTGCCCTAACCAGCAAACCCGAAGCGATATCGAATAGATCGTGAAGAATATGAATGAAAAAGTTAATATGTAGGACCGTACGCGTGCCGAGAAAAAAAGATGGATGTTCGTGAATAATGTTAGGTCGCGAACTGTAGTAATGGACACCACTAAATATTACACCGAGGGAAAATAAATTACCCTACTTTTTCAGACGCACAAAAAGCGTTCTTCGTTTTCTCTTTGAAGGGATCTCTGAGTGGAAAAAGTTTAATATGTTACGCCGGACATTGATTATGTAGGTCCGAACACGTGTTGTCAAGTTGACCAGTTTTTGAAAAGGAATCCTTTTGTGTAGCGGATAACCTCATATCTCTCTCACCACACCACCGATATCTCTGCAAAGATTATATATCTGGTACAAGGTAAATTTTTCTTCTATATATTGTGGTGGTGATGGATTTTCTTCTTTTTCTTTGGTCACAAGTCAAAATACAGAGCGTCGCAAGAAATTTGAAAAACGAATGTATAAATAATATTTTGATTGACCTGGATTGTATGTGATAGTATATTCTGGCTGATCTTAAATGTGAAATCGCTGGTATAATCTTGTTTATTATTATAATAAGAAAGTATTCAAGTTAAATAATTTACCCAAATGGAAATAAAAATATTTACAGTAATTCATTTTGCTAGTAAAGTAAAAAATAAACCGGTGCTATTTCATTTAGTCAGTCTCTTTTATTTTAAAAACATACTGTTTTCACCACTTTTCTTTGAGTTTCATGAATTTTAATTCCAAACTAAAAAGTGTTTGTTTCTTGAAATGCATTTAAACAAGCTGGAAGAATGCTGTTGGTTCACTAGCGTGGATTAAATTGTGAGACTGCTAGTTAAAAACACTGTTTCTTAAATAAAACACTTAGTTCGTTTTGCCAAGCGAGCTGCGTTGCGGTCGAGGCATAATTTTCCAGAAATTTGGTGGCTTGTTGAAAACTGAATGATGCTGGTAATTAAAATAAATTAAAATACCCACAGAAAAACATTTGGATATTTGAGATGAAATATCTAATTGGATTTATTTCCATATATATTATATTCAATAAAGAAATACGCGAAATACAGCAATATATTTTCTTCGATTTATTATAAATTTTATCTTCTAAATAGACGCTCGCAGCTTCAACGTAGATAACAAATTTATTGAAACAAATGACGAAATAGAGGGTTTCATAGCAAAATTAGCTTGTGAGAAGTTTAAATTAGGTCTGGCACCGGTTTTTGTTCAGAAATCAGCGCCCCTTCGTTGCTAAATAGATTATTGCGCTTCAGGTAGATCTTAATTAATAAGGCTGTACACGCACTCAGTTAATTCAAAAATTGTAGCGATGACATCTACACTAATATTATAAAGAGGAAAACTTTGTTTGTTTGTTTGGTTTTGAAGTTGTGGTGAAATTAAAATATTACGATTTCTGTTGCACGGCCCGGGACTGCAGGTAGAAGTGACACTTTTGCCGGGAGCAAGACTTAGTTAGCTGCTTTGTGGGCGGTCCTTTAGTTAGTTCTAATAGAGATATATTTAGTATCGGCTGTGCATCCGTGCGAAGCCGGGGCGGGTCGCTAGTAGAAATATAAAGTATTAAACTGGAATTTATTTGAAATATTTCAATGGATGTACATTCTATTTATAAATTGTATAATTTATAAATAGAATGTACTCTCATAAAAAAATAACTGTTAATTTTACCTGGAGCGTATGTCTGATACACACTACTAGTCTGTATTGGAATTTATTAAAAAAATAAACATAACGCCGACGTCTGTAAGTATTCCAGTATCCATGTTGTCGAATTTAGAATGTCGGTCGAGGAGATTCGAAGACATACAATTTGACAATTACTTCCCCTTTGTAAAATAAGTAGATATTCAACAGTATTATTTATATAAGTAGTCGCGGTATTATAAACAATAAAATATATTTCTAGACCACTGAAATCGATCGAGGTAACTTATAAAAGTAAAATTCCATCTATTTAAGTAAGATTTGTCAATCAATTTAAAATTAAAAGGTCGTAATCTTTTAAAAATTGTTAATATTTTATAAAATCAGCATCACGTATGAATGGCCTTATACAGTTGGAGTGTTTATTGTTTTGTGTATAGTTTGCTGCGGGAAAAGCGAGAATCATTTTTCATTCTTTAATACAATTCTGATGTTCGTTAGATGCTTTTTGTTTGGAATTCTCTGTGCAGAGATTATTTATTTTGTGGAAATATTCACGTTATAAAGTTAAACGATAAATGTAAAAAGTTATAACACTTATATTCTAAACTAGAGGCCGCCCGCGACTTCGTCCGCATGGAAACCCTATCAATCCCGCGGGAACTCTGGGATAAAAAGTAGCCTATGTGTTATTCTGGGTCTTCAGCTACCTACATACCAAATTTCATGGTAATCGGTTCAGTAGTTTTTGCGTGAAAGAGTAACAAACATCCATACATCCATACAAACTTTCGCCTTTATAATAGTAGTAGGATTTCGAAGTATGGTACATACTGGTATATATTATTACGCCTCGTTACAGGATGAGTCATAAGAGACTATTATCTTACTAGAAGGGATCTGTCAATGTTCAAAGACAGTGGGCGGAGCCGGTATGAAAGCTAATCTTCTTCTTATATATAAAATTCTCGTGTCACAATGTTTGTCTCCGTACTCCTCCGAAACGGCTTTACCGATTTTAACCAAATTTTGCATGCATAAATAGATGTTAGCCGATTCTCAGACCTACTGAATATCAGTAGGTCTGAGAATCGGCTAACATCTATTTTTCATACCCCTAAGTGTTAAGGGTTGTCCACACTTAACATTTTTTAAATTTATATGGCAAAACAACGTTTGCCGGGACAGTAATCTTATATATAAAATTCTCGTGTCACAATGTTCGTTCCTGTACTCCTCCGACACGGCTTGACCTATTCTCATGAAATTTTGTGAGCATATTGAGTAGTTCTGAGAATCGGCTAACATAAGGCCACCAACTATTTTTCATACCCCTTAGTGATAAGGGTTGTCCACCCTTAACATTTTTTTTACTATAAATTACTTAAAAAATATTTATATGGCAAAACAACGTTTGCTGGGACAGCTAGTCTTAATATATTTATGGGTTTCTAACATTCAAACAAAAAAAAAGCATAACATCACCTACTACTAGTCATCGTCAAACATATTTTATTATTCAAATCCCATCACTCAAATTCGAATGAGATGTGTCGACTAGGTCGAATGTCTGGAGGACAAGTCAACTCTTTATATAATTTGAATGATTCTATTAACTTCGACTTTGAGTGGGTTGACTAGTAAAATCCGTTTGATGTAGGTAGGTATCGATCATTTGGCGTAGGTAAGTACCTACGATTTTGGTCTCATATTTTTAAGAAGATACCTAGAACTTTGCGTTTTTCTGCAATTTATAGTTTTCCTTATCACTAAATAGTATAAAGCTACGTCGCCTCCCACGTCTGTCCCTAAGTGGGTATGTATGTATCTATTAATTAATATTTTATTTTGTGATGAACATAGCCTATGTTCTTTATTATAGCTATATAAGCATGATATCGAAAAAAATTGACTGAAAATATTGTGCTTAAATATAATATTAATTTTTGTTTAAGAATTAAAGAAATTAAAATCTTAAAAAATTGCTTCATAATTTTATGCAAACGAACTTACATACCCATCGAAATGCAACGCGCATTCACGCATCCCGAAGTTTCTAAAGTGGGTCTCGGCTCCTAGAAATGAGAGACGAGCTAGCATACCTACCTTAATGATGGCTCCAGGCAAGCCATTGTACAGTGGGAGCCCGGAAAATTATATCCACTAAACTTGGAAAATTCAACGCATGGACGGCGCTCCGCCAGTTTAATTTTTCACACCCCGTATTGTGTAACTTGCCGTTATGAAAGTTTATAACTAATTTTCTAAGAATTCCCAAGTTTGTAGTGTTAGCGTGTTTATTTAAAGGCTTGTTTAATTAATAGACTAGACATGTTAGTTGAGTGTTTAGTGTTCTTGCGGTTTATGGTGTTTTCATAGATTAAACTGCTGAGTTACAAGTACGTAACATAATTATGTCATCGATTATGACGATAATGATATTAATGGTTGATTAATTATTACTATATTAAGTACAATATTTGGAATATTGAAATTTAGATACTAACGCCAGTTACGCGTCAATAGCTTTCTGTACTTATGTGTACATATGCAAAAGAAATTATCGGATCAATAAATCTTATACACACTGCTATCAGAGTTTTTAGTTTATAACGCGAGTACGAACACCATTGTTTTTTTTTAAAAGTAAATCAGTTATTTTTATTATTGTTAAAATATAAATGACATAGGACTATAATAGCCCCAGGTAATGTTCGTTTTTAACGATTAACGAATTTTCATGATGGGTATTATTAAAGCTACAATTTATACTTACCTCTTTATAATTTTAGTGTAGAAATGACACCTCTGTAGCTAGACATCTCTCTCACCAGCTTCAAATAAAAAAAAATACTTATTAAAAAAAACATTGTGTGAAAACTTTTTCTATCTTCATTACTCTAAAGAAAAACCACAATAAAATTTGAAAAGAGAACACGACGCACCACTTAATCAGCATACCTACTCACTAACAGCCCATACGCTCAAGCCTCCGCTATAATATTTCACAGCGATTTTTCTCCGCCATCTTCCTTTTTAATTAAGTGAAACTAAGAGGCCCTTTGTTAGGCAGCGTGCTAATTGCTAGCCAGTCAGTCACTTGTCATCAACAACACTTTATTTGCCCACTCGTGTTTATAAGACAAACTTAAACAGCCGGGGCCGTACTGAAATTGCTTTTCTGCGGACGCTCCTTTTATTTTGTTAGTTTTGGATTGTTTTATTACTAGTTTTTCCGACAGTTGCTGTTCCTGTTTTATGTTACTTTTGTGTAGAGAACAAGGGATATAAGTAATTTAAGGTGATAATTTTGTACTGGTGTTAAATCATACATTACGGGTTACAATACAATATGTAAAAGTTTATTAGGATTTTTTGTTGAATGTTGAACACTAATAGAGAATTTATGCGTGAACGGAAATTATCGATATTTTTCGTTGCAATAGAGCCACGGGAGTACAAAATCTACAAATCAACTTGGGGCGAAAATACATTTTTTTTTTATTTCTAACGCTATACATTTCGAACCGCTAGTCTGATTTTGATGGAATTTAATAGTTCGGGCAACAAACTCGGTTTAGTCGTTTTTGAAATATTCATAATTTTGTAAAACATCAAAGTGTTCGCGAGTTCTTGAAGATCGACTGGTGATATTATTATAAGTGCGAAAGTCTGTCTGTTATCCATTCATGGTAAAACCGATGATGGACCGTTATAATTATCCGAGGTCACACTTGGACCATTTTTCTTTGAAAATTGTCACCAAACGACGAGAAATTTAATTATGCGGAAAGAGCTGCGGCCTAAAATTTGCATTCCATATTTTTCTATTTTTTCATTTTTCCCTCCCGAATGCATTGATGCCAAAAACCTGATGCCATATGCGGCCTACATATATATTATTTCTAGACTTTTATACTTTTCAAGTACTTCTAAGAAAGTCAGCCAGAAGATAAAGGAATCTATTAAAAAGTAGTACAAAAGCGGATTACTAGCAAAGCCTGTATGTGTCCTGTTTAGTATGCATTAATCACAATCGGGCGACCGCCGGCGTGATTGAAACTAAATCCCTCGGGAAAGTCGCTTTACGGCAACTGATTACTGGCCGCCATCCACTACTACCTAGATTACGATATTTAAATGAGAGAGACTTAACTCAGTGTGTCACCAATCACCATGCTACATTAATATTTTAAGAGAGTTTCATGATACCGGGGGGCCCGGGTTCAAATCCCGGCCGGAACATGATGAGGAACGAACTTTCTCTGATTGGCCAGGGTCTTGGGATGATTATCTATACAAGGATTTATTATAAAATATAGTCTCATTGAGTTTCGAACTGACTTCGAGGCTAACTAGCTAAGCAATGCAATTTGCTCCGTAAGTATATGTATATATTACTATTATTATTACTGGTTTGGAAGCGAAAGAGAAACATAGCGGGTGCCAGCTGCTTCCATTCCCGTGCAGGTTATTTACTCGTATAAACTTGTATTTTTTGAGTTAGCTATCCGTCACTCTACTTAGATATATTTTAGTTCCATTAATATCACATTATTGGCTCTGTCTTCTCCATAAACGATAAAGACATGTTGTGTGTATGTACACTTACTTATATAAAATCCATGCATTAAGTTTTACGGATTTGTAAATCACACACACATTGAAAATTGAATGAAAATGATGGAATTGAGATTTAAATAATGACAGTATGCTAGGCAATTGTTTGCCTCACTTTGAAAATGTCTGTACTGTAGTAACATGTTATATTCTCATGTTTCTAGTTTTTGTATCTACCTATGACCTATCTTTAAATACATTCTTGATTCATCCGTATACAACAGGAAGAACCGCCTATGAGTAACATAATTAGATATGTAGGTGCTTTCATTAGGGGAAGCTATTTTTGAGGGGTGAAACCGAGTAATTAGCAAAGACTGTGGAATCGCCCCGAGATATTTTCCCTTTACTGCTTGGTTTCAGCTGTTTTGTTTTACTGTTATTGTGCAGGCTGAATGGAAACGCTATTATGGGGGAGGATTATGAAGATGCTTTTCTGACGATGGCTCTTAGCTGGTTCATAGCTACAACATCAGGTCCGTTGGTTTAAATTTATCAAATGATATCTGTGGTGTATTATACGCCTTATCGCCATACGACATTATTATAGATTTATAATCGTCTATTTTACCTAACACATGAGAAATGTGGCTACTAAATCGGAATTAATTTGAACCCATCTTTTCTTTATATATTGCCTTAAGTTTTAATAGAAGAGCAATTTTTTCTTATTATTTTGATAGAAAAAATTACATTAATAAATTTGTACCATTATAACTAAAGAAACGTTTATCCTGGCATAAATGCAATAACTGGAAATTAATATTTCAATCAAGTACATGGTGGATTCCTCGCCAAAGACGCTCACCATTCTACAAAGAGCTTTCACTTTTGCTATATTCCCCACAAAGAGGGGTCAAATTGAAATAGGAAACCTCATTTCACTGTTATATCCTGCTAGAATCGAGTCGAGTAGATTAAAACAATGGACGTGTTTGCAATTTGGAAAGCGATGCAACCCTTTGGGTAACAATTAACGAAAGTGCAGAATTTACATTTTATACTTTCCATTTAGTGAGATTGATAGATGTAATTAAAATAACATATAAGTGATTGTAAAACAATCATCTCTGAGTATATTTACAATAATTGTTAGCTCTGTCTATCCGGTAAGAAATATTTGTATGTTTACGTCTTACGTGTTCTTGTTCCCTGAAGCAATTAACGCTTCCGGGCCTAGAGTCCAATGTCTGATATTTCTCTTTAACTCCGGTGTTCGGTATCCTCGGTTTTTTGGTGTTTTCATATAATTATCGGTGACGGCGGCATAGTAATATATTATCTTCTTACATTTTTGTTATAACCCATAATATTTTTTTACAGCAAATAGAAATAAAAAAAAAAACATAATCCTCTGTTAGTCTTCTGTACTCTCTTTACTTTTTAGTCCGGGTGCGTTTTAATTGCAGGGGTTGTTATGGGGTGTAGGCATGAAAATCTTCCAATTCTTCGAGGCTTCGGATACCGCACAGGGATCATTTGTTGCATACTGATATAGTTAATCCAAAATTGTTTAGTGTCTAACGTAATTTATATTTGCTGTCAATAAAATACCAAAGTAAAGAAAATATAGCCAGACTAGATTCGCTTCATGTCAATACCTACCTCACGTCACGAGCGGATCCTGGACTTTTGAGAGAAGAAGAAGTAGCTTTTAATCTACATAATACATCATCGTTACCTACGTGGAGATAAATCAAAATAGAAATAAAAAACGTTATAATTTTATATGGACCAGAGTGCGAGTGAAGAAATATAGGAATCTAGGAATTGGAAGAAGCAAATGTATTCATAAATACATATCTAAAACATTACAAGTAATTATAACCTAATAAACCACTGCTTTATGTAGAATCATTCACGAATAAACCTATCTTTCAGCTCCTGTACAATTTGGAGCAAAATCTCATGGGCATATATGCGTAATAGGTGGCGCCACCTGCGCTCCGAACTCATTAGCAGGCGAATTCAAATCGTCGTCAATTAATTCGGTTATATCGAAGCCAGTCACGTCGAACGTTCTGATAATTACTAGACTTAAATAAATGGCTGTAGTTTAGTAACCATTATATATAAGTAATTGAAATTATTAACGAATATTTTAGAATATCTGATATTAATAGGAGAGGAGACGTGGAAACGTCGTTATCTGATAGGTTATAAAAAAAAACTAATCCTCTCGTATTCTCTCCTCTCTGCTTTAATGGAAACTGGGTTTAAATGCCCTATGTCTTTTTAATATATTTTTGCAGACTCTCATCGTAATAAATACTAGTATAAGAGAGACGCATACTTTGGAATACCTTATTAGTAAATGAAACGAACTTGTCCTCCTAAGACAGATTAGCAATAATTGATACCTACTTCTTTTGTATTTTCTCTTTTTTTCTGGGTTCACAAAGTCACAAATGGTAGAAATTTCAAATAAAAAAAATTCAAATAATTTCAATATGTTTGTTTAGAATTCCATGATCCTCACTCGCCAGTGTCAAAATTGTTTGTTCGTGTAATGAGCGTAACCATTAACGTTGTAGCTAGCCCGTGTCTAGGGCTGCCAGTGTAATCTTAGAGCATACAAAAAATAATATGATTTAGAATTTGATTACGATAATCATGAGCAGTTTACTTGGTTACGGCGAGTAACATCGCGAGGAAACCTGCATATTCAGGCAACTGAATGTGTATTGTATCCAAGATCCAGTAGGGTTTGGTTCCCTTAACTTAAAAATTAGACATGGTAAATTTTTTTAAAGATTTGGTGATAAGAATCGATAAGGAATAAAGATTACTTTGATTCTGTCCTTTATTGCGGAACTTAGGTTTCAAATCGCGGCTATAGATACCCAACGAAAGAGTTATTTACTTTTTTGTTTACTTTTCAGTACAAGTACAGAATACACAAACTTAAATATAAAAATAATTTTGTTTTAATATTTGAATTAGGTATGTACCTATATTAAACATAAAAATATGTAAAAAAACATAATGGAATTCCTTCATGCCAACCCTAAGGATTGCGATGTGCCATCTCTTTGCATATTAACTAGTACCTGGAGAAACTTTCAACATTGTTATTTGTCACAGTGACGCTCCTTTTGTGTAATGTTCTTGGCTCTATGAGACCCTAAAGAATTTTAAAATATATTTCCATGGTTTGGTTAAGTACTTTAACAAAAGTAAGAATACATCTAAGGTGAATGTAAGCATACAAAATTGTGGATTATTTTGAAATACCAAAGTACTTACGTTAATTAAACCATAGCCATTCTCGTGAATCAACATGTTAAGAGCACCTTAAGCAGACGACCTCGGATAAAGAAATATGAATGTTGATGAAGTCAAAGATGTGCAAAGAAATCACTGGTCTTGGATGACACGAAGGTAAGACTCCCGCCGAGCTTTGTCTCATACCTGAAGCAGCACGACTTCGTCGTCTGGACTCAAGATTCATACACGATTTAGGGATTTCGCTGTGGTAGCGCAGAGATGGCGCCACAATATCATTTTAAATAAACACTTCCAAGTGAAACTTGTCCCCCCTTGTTCCCGAGACACGCACTGGTAATGGGCACACTCATTAGCACTATCCTCCAGCCACAGATAACAAACTGCAAGATAGGTACAACGAAATAGTAGAGATGTCCTATTCTCTCGTATAAATAATTCGGTAGAATTTATGTTTGTGTGAACCTCAGTATTTTTTTTCTACTACTCATTATTTAGGTTACCCGAATTAAATTCCATATACATAAGTAACCTTCGTATTTTTTTTCTTTTGCTTATACTCAGATGTAATTATAAAATGTATAATAAGGTTATGTAAGTCGGACAGTCTTGCAAACATTACTTTTTTATAAATTATAAGGTTCTACATTGGAAACAATAGAAAACACTGGCGACACGAATTTCAAGATGTAAAATGCAATTCTTGTCATATCGACAGCCTTCCACAGGGAAATTATAGTTATAACATTTGTGTCCTAGAAGAAGAGCGTCGAGAATATAACACGTGAAATTTTCACACGAAATGTCGTATGTTTTATATTCAACACACGCTTTTTCGGTATGATGGCCTAGTTTTAGTAGCCAATATCAAGTTGCGACTATAAAAATCACTACATAGTATAAAACTAAGTCACTTCCCTTCCGGTGCCGTATGTAGGTATGTTAAAATTACACAACAGTAAATGTTGATGCGACCGGAGATTATTTCGCATGGCTTAATGAAAGCTTATTCAAGAGTGGTTAGCTCCAAAGAAAACATTTTTGTGTTGCCTAGTGTTATTATATGTCTCGCTTAATATGTCTTATTATTGAATTTTTAGATGGTTGTCAATCATTCATCATCAAACAATTATATTTAGGTATGATACATAAATCAGTGTTTACATATTTACAGTTTAGCAATAAATTAAAATCTGAGCTGGAATGCGGATGTGTGTAAATACTCACTAATGATAAAAAAACAATGAAGCACGATCAAATTTGAAACAACAAATGAACGCAAACACATCAAATTTGTGTTAGAATCAGAACGTAAACTTGCAAACATTTTCAATTCGTTTGCACTTCTGATTGTGAACGAGGCTTTAATTAACAAATCTTTTCATTATTGTTGCGTCACTATAGCTTAAACAAAGACCCATTAAATCAAAAAGGCTGCCGCAATTAACGCTTTGAAATTAGAAGTTGAATTGAGACTGTATAATTCAAATCGTTTATTATAGGAAAATTCTCAGAGGGTTGGATTAATCGCTACAGCCTGTTTAAAAATGCAAATTATCTGTTCTGATGCGGCTTCTTTCTCGATTTGAGTTGGGAAACTGGTATTAATATTTTAAATGCCGGCAGAAAGATGTAAATACACGTTATCAGAATGTTGTTTCAATAATTTCTTTTTTAATTTTCTTTGAGCCAACACATGCAAAGTACAAAGTTCAAACACAGGAAGCCGATTTGCTTACAATAAGTAATTATTAAAATTGATTATTCTTAAGAAGGGTATTACAAGTTTTTTAAACGCATTTTACCTTTACCTACCTACTCAAAGGGTAAAAAGAGGCTAATCTCAAGACTGATAGAACTTAAATTGAAGAATCCCAAGTTATATGTTTTTCCTTAGCCAGTCTTATTAGAAATACCTCCGAAGATGAGTTTCTGATAAACCGCAATTTATTATGGTAAATGCAGGCTGAAAGGAATGGGAAAAACAAAGCAACGTTGAAAAGTGAGGGATCCAGTAACGAACTGCCTCGGGCTCACTCCTACTGGTATAAATGTATCTTCAGATTCAATGATGTTACCTGACAAACGTGTATGTGCTTATAGTTGTGAGTACAAAGAGTTTATATAAAAATATTTGAAGACAGAAGATATTTCAAGGGAAGTAAGTTGTAATTCATCGAATTCTTTTTACTTAAAAACCAGAACTGATTGTGAAAGTAAATCAAAACGGATATACCTAATCCTTTGAATTCTTTTTAACAGACTTTTAGAAAGGAAATCTGGGTCCGTGCGGGCGAACTGGAAAATGATAATATACATTCTTGCAACTTGTCAAATCATTTACCATAGTTAATAATATAAGCAAGGATTCCGAGTAGAACGCAAAAAGGAGAATAGCTAATGGTGATTGCAGGTTCAATTCCCGGTCTACAATCCTTCCTTGTTATTATTGTCTTTGACTAAAGGAATAATGGTAAAACATTGTGTCTCATTGTAGAATGGTACAAATTAATTTTATAACATATTATTTCAAACCATAGTTATGTAATAATTGTGAAATTTCAACTTAATACCATTATATAACGACACTATTAACAAAAATTGTAATTTGTTTAGAGGCATTTATTACCAAAATTTTGTTCACCATCTGCACAGACGTACTATCGTACAGAACGTACACTGCTGAACATAGGCAGTTTTTTTTTGTTTTCAAAGGGGAGCTGAACCTGAATATAGGCCTCCCCCAATTACTTCCATCTCGCTCTGTTCGCGGCAGCCGGCATAATGTTGTTATTTATTTGGCATTTATTTATTAAAAAAATTATTACTAAAGATTTGTGTATGTCTGTTCTCTTCTTCTTCTTCTTAGCCTTCTTCTATCAGCATTCTGATGTAGGCCTCCTTCATCTCCTTCCATTCTTCTCTATTTTGGGCAGTAAGAGTCCAATTGCTGCCCGCCACCTGCTTGATGTCGTCTTTCCATCTCATTTGTGGCCTTCCCCTGGGTCGCTTTTGGTCCCAAGGTCTCCAGTCTAGCAATCTTTTGCACCAAGATTCAGACTTCCTGGCAATATGACCAGCCCACTCCCACTTGAGCTTCGCAACTCTTCTGCCGACATCCGTGACTTTGCTGCGCCGTCTTAGGTCCTTATTGGTCACACGGTCTTTCAGACAGACGCCTACAATTTTCCGCTCCATATGCCTTTGTGCCACCCCAAGCTTGTGTATCACTTCTTGGGTAGTCACCCAGGTTTCGGCGCCATATGTCAGGATGGGTAGTATGCACTGGTCGAAAATTTGGGCTTTTTGTTGTGACGTCAGGTTCATGTTAAAAACATATTCAAGCTTGGAGTAGGCTGCCCACCCCAGTCTTATTCGTCTGTCGATTTCGTTACACTGGTTCTCTTTGCCTATTTTAATTTCTTGACCCAAGTACACATACTTTTGGACTTGCTCAATTTCTGTCCCTCCTACTTCAATCCTGATATTGTTTTGTTGTTCGGATGTCATAACTTTGGTCTTATCGAGGTTCATCTCCAGTCCTACTCGTAATGATGTGTTGTGTAGGTCCTCGATCATCTCTTGTAGTTCAGTAGGGTTGTCAGCAAATAAGACTATGTCGTCCGCGAATCGAAGGTTGGTTAAACGTGCACCTGATATGGAAATACCTCGTTTTTGCCAATTCAGTTTTTTAAATACGTCCTCGACAACCAGCGTAAACAATTTAGGCGATAGGTTATCCCCCTGTCTTACTCCCCTTTTGATGGTAATAGGGTTTGTCATCTGCGGTATTGACACTTTCATTTTAGCGTTTTGGTAAACTCTGGCGATCAGCTGGTTGTATCTATGATCAACTCTTGTTCTCGTGTCTTGATGATGTCTGTTACTTGCATGCAAAAATAACTAAACATTTTCGTATGAAACTTTACATTAATAAAGCTTATACCAACATTTGAACCGGATAATGGTTATAACTTATATGTCGAAATAAAAACTTTACGACTTCGTTACTATTGTACACGTGAAATAAATTATTTTCAAGTGACAAAACACAAAAATTGATAAGAAAGAATTACTGAAAGCAAATGATCCTATAGGTAGGTTTAGAGCATTCGATATGAAATGTACGAATCGGTTATGGATAGGGGACTAAGACGGAAACAAGGGAGGCTTTTGCTCAACAGTCGAAATGCCTTAAGAAAAAACAATTTTAAGTCATCCCTTTGGCGTGCCAGATTCCCCAAGGACCTGTTAATTAAAATAAACTTCTGAACCATTTTGTGGGCGCCACCTGCACTAATTGCATCTCATTTAAAAATACCGTTTCCCGCAATTAACCCACATTCATTTGAGGCACATGTACATTTCAATTTATATAGGACAAACTTAATTGAAAGGCAAAATCTTTTATAGAGGCAGCTTTTATTCATCTTCAAAAGGCTTTGGAGCATTATAAATTCGAAGACAATATAGTCACCTCATTCCTTGTAATTAAGAAAGTGCATTTTTTCTAAGGCCTGTAAAAGTAATCACAAGCTGCAGTAAGCCTTTATGATATTGAGTTATTTAAGAGGGAAGTAGTGATCAAAATGAGGAATTAAAAAATATGTATTTTTAGAACAATACTTGGTATTTGCACAGTATATGTATATACCTAAGAAGAAAAAAGATCTTTTTACTCATTGCTCTTGTTCAATGACCATCCTGGGTATGTGATTTATCATAGGTATGTTTTTGTAGGTTTATAATATTATTAACATATTTATGTAGGTATATATATTGACAATAGAATAGGCTATAAGGTAACACAAAGCCACCTACAAATTTTCTCTGGGTGAAGTTTGATACACAATTTACAGGTTATCTGGAAGAGCTCGCTTTAAGTGATAAGGTCAACTTTTGCTTCAATGTTTTTAATAGGTATATGATTGTGAATTTGCTGTAATTTATTGTGGTGCAATAAAGAGTTAATGTATTGTATTGTAAAAAGTTTTTTCTAATAAAGCTTTTCTGAAATGTTAGTTTTTAAAAAAGATAATCTCAAAGAAACACTTGTTATTACTAAGTAACGTTAAGGTACTATATAATGTTTAATAGTTAAAATTTATTCCATTCTACACTCACGTCCTCTTAATAGAATGTTGACAAGTCCGCATTAACTGAATGAGGTGTCAGATACAACAGAGTCTCGAAACTATCAGCATGGGCGAATACAAACAAATAGACTGCTTGGATAGAAACATTAAATTCTTAAAATTCCTAGCAGTATGGCCGACAGGTTCTGGGAAATACTATCAATATTACTCATCTTTGTTTTTAATTATTTTTGTTATCATTTATGACATTTCCTACAGTATCAACTTGTTTTATATTCCAACGCAATTAGATTACATTTTAGAAGATCTTGTATTGTACTTTACTGTAATTGCAACATTATCAAAAACGCTAACATTTTATTTCCAACACGATAAAATAACTAAAATATTGTCAATAGTAGAGAGTGATTTATTTCAAGAAGATTCTAAGGAAGCAAAAAAAATAATAGATGACGCAAAGAAATTTAACATCAAATATTGGAATATCGTAGCTGGAATATCGCTTACATCAAATGCAGCTCATTTAACTGTGCCTTTATTGACTTATTTGATTACTGGAACAGAGTTGCAGTTGCCTGTATATAGCTGTGATTTTCTTTCAAAAAATATTAAAGATATGTTCATTTATCCCTTATATATTTATCAAGCTATAGGTATGAATTTCATTGTATGGTACAACGTGAATACAGATGGTATATTTTTGGGATTCATTAGATTCACGATTGCGCAGTTGGATATACTCGATTTGAAATTAAGGAATATAGGAAAATTTGATAAAGACATTGAAGACAAAGAAGAAGAAGCGATCAAGAAACTGAATGATTGTATAATTCACTTTGACGGAGTCGCAAAGTAAGCATGTTGCTTATGCTACAAAGTTTAAGTTAAATTCGCACGAATTATATGAAACCTTTTATGAGCCTCGATTACCTTCGTAAATTTAATGTCCATCTCTCTCTTCTCTGCGTGTTCCCGGTTGCACCCTCCACAGAAGTGTTTAAGAAGCCCCTGGGTCTGCCGTAAATTTTATGCCAATATGAGAAATCTATTTAATAGGCTATGGTTTATAGTCAAGTTGGTCAATTTTTGTTATATAGATATCATCATCAGCCCCCTGTCGTTTTGTTTTCTGGTTACGGCTCCCTCTTTCCTAATGATAAACCTGGAGTTCACTACGATCCATGAGTAGGTAAATCTTGGTAATCTAGGTAAAGTTGCTTATTGTTTGTAATTTGTTCTAATATATATTTTGTTTTCAGATTTTGTGATTTAGTACAAGATGCATTTAGCCTAACGTTGTTTATTCAGATGGGCACAGCATCTATGGTTTTATGTGTTATTCTATTTAGATTTACAATGGTATGTTTTGAAAATTATCAATTATAATCAAAATCCAAATAAAAAGCCATGACAAGCTGAAAAATATTTCAGACTCCATATATTTAATGAAAAGGAGAAATTAATTTCCAATAGTAAGGTTCAAGTAGCTCCAGAATTAGAAAGTAATAACTGTGAAACAACAATGTCTTAAGTCTTAAGATAAGTCAATAAAGTACCCAACCAAAATTAATACATACATACTTGTAAAAAGTTTTGAAGATTGATGTAGAATATATTCTATAAAGGGTTTACCACAAAGTTAATGTAAAATCTTCGGATCAATGTTACTGTGAAGTAATTATGATTAAAATAACTCTCAAAATTGATAGAAGCCAAGTGCTGTCTACTTAGACAAGTAAACTGATATTTTGATCAAAATACTATTTAGCGACCTTAGGAATACGAAAGTGACGTGCCTGTAGGTAAAATTTAATATGCTTATTTTACATTATCTAAATACGTACGTACACGGAACACGTATTTATAACATAGCGACTTTCCCCACTACTATACATATAAATATATATTTTTAGTAATATATATGTAAGTTAATGTAATCAAGCATTAAATAATTCCCATAATATCAACCGGACTTTGTGGTTTAATTTACCATGGCCATATACTACTGTATTTTTTAACATTAATTTATAGTTAATTTATCATTTATAATTAACATTTGTAGCTTTTTTATTCTTCCAGCCAGCACCTTCCCTATACTTGGTGTACTTAGTGACATACATGTTTGCAATGATAGCTCAGAGAGCTGTACCATGTTGGTACGGAACTCGGATTATCGTAAAGGTGAGTGTCTTCTTGCAAAATCAGAAGTCGCCGAAGACAGGGTAGACGCCGTGTGTCGTGGTTGAAGAACATACGTAAATGGTTTGAGGTGAGTACCAGCGGAATTTGTGCGAGTTTTACTCGGTCAAACTCGTCGAGCTAGTAAGCGCGAATTTGTATGGAATTGAATTAGTGCCTTCGCGTTACCAATAGGTGGCGCTGATTAAGCCACGCTCAAATCCGCGTTTATTTGCTCGACGCGTATGATCGAGTAAAACTCCCACTTACTCTTCAGAACCCCTTTTTAGAGCAGCATCGGATAAAGTGACGATGACTATGATGATAATTAACCTCCGATAGGAGATGGCACTGGAACAAAACAAAGTATATTTGGAATCTATCATCGTCATCCATCTCTTAGGAACCAGCGGTCCACTTATGACTATCATCCAGGAGTAGATAAGTCCATTAACAAAAGCTACTCCCATATGACCTCCATGATAACATGGGAACCATCATCATTCTCCTTCTGGCGTTCTTTTTCTTTTTTTACATAAATATAAGGGAGGCAGATAACATACCTAGATTAAACATCCGTTTACCTATTCTAGTGGTATCAAATCACATGTTAAAAATAAACTGAATGGATTTGGATGATACTCTACAATAATGTAGCGGATATATATAAGATATCAGATATAAACTGCGGATAAGAGCTAATACGTTAGATAGGAAACACCCAATTCCCTAACAGCCGCAGCAGTCGGATTGGTGATCTCAATAGCAATTGATTTATATGTTGTCTTATCCACATAGCAGGCGCTGCTGCTCACCTCCTGCTTAAACCCTTTGCCTGTTACGATAATCCACGAGAAGATATTGCATGGTCTTATTCTATCCTACTGGCAACACATGGCTCATTGATAAATAATTTGATTTTAGAGTGCCCGACTGGCCCATTCAGTGTATGCTTGTGATTGGACCCCAAGGTCTCAGATTTTCAAAAGCAGCATGAGATTGTTAGTTGAGAGAGTAAACCGACCACTAAGCATCATAAGCGGGAAGATGGTAGTTCTATCTTTAGACACATTAACTTCTGTAAGAAGATTAATCTTTATCATCAATCCATTTTCATACTATCCATACGAGTACAAATTATTAAAAATAGAAAAGATTTGTGTTTTCATTTGAAACACGTGTTTCATTTGTGTATTTGTTTCAAAAAGTACTGGATCGAATTTGCTAAGATTAAGCACATAGCTAAAGTAGACCTTCAGGAGTAACAACATAACTATTAGTGAAATTCTCACGGGACCGAAGCCTGTGCAAAAGCTAGTATATATTTCATGTTTTTTAACTCATCGTAAGAGCATCGGTTAATATTATGATACCATTATGTTTAATTTAATTTGAATTATAATTGTTGTGGGAGGATATACAAATAACTGATTTTAAAATTTTCCAGATAATTAATTCGGCGTATTCCTTCTATACACTGCTAAGGCACATGCAATCTCGAGAGAATTGATGCATTATTTCTTTCAAATAAATATAATACTACTTTAAGAATAAATAAGGAGTTTTTAATGTAAGAGAGTATTTGAGAAATACAATATAAATCGATCGATACAATATAATCGTATTGTCATACAAGTTGCTGTATTTCAGAAGTATTTAATAAAGTTTGGAAAAAGTCGTATCCATTTCTTAAGCTTGTAATTAAAAAAATGCATGTAATGATAATGTTTTTTATTAAAATATCTTACCTATCAACCACCTTTTTTCGGATTGTATCTGTTAATTAAATCGATAATACTAAATATTTGGAAAGAGCTTGTACGACGGACAGCAGGGACCGGTAGCACATTAAGTAATAAATAGGCGTTTCACACACGAGACAGCTCCCAGGGTCGAGGAACAAACGTCACACACAAATATCCGGGACAATGGGCCGCTTCAGCAGTTCATCTGTTAGCCACTGGCGGTAATAAGGCGTGTTTTTGCCTCACAACGAAAAAGAAAACAATGATTTTGCTCGTGACTAGATAAATAAGATGTCCGGACGTGACGAGGGTACCATTACAGTTTTTATGGAATCTTTCAGCGGGTATAGCATCTCTCGGCCCACAATCCACCTGCCTCTCTTTGTTTAGGACTGAATACATTGTTAATGCACGACGACAAAGGTCAGATTGCGCCACTGAAAAGTCGCTTTAACAGACAATTTATGACTGTGCTTGCAGGAAATGTGATTATTGCTGTGCAATCGTAATATTTGTTTCTGGCAAAAAAGGATAAAAATTACGCCCGGACACATCCCTCGCAAACGATGATTTAGTGGCGATCCCAGGATTTATAGAGCGGCCCGCCCCGCCCAGCGACTTCAATGAATAATAAATTGAAGATCTTTTTCGATATTATTGATACTTCGGGTTTCTTCCCGTGATGTATGGTCGGGTGCGAATTGAAACCCTTTTATTAAAGCATATATTACAGGACGTCTCGCCGGTGACACTGAATAATACGCTCCTTGTTGCGACAATTGTATGCGCGGCTCTCTTATTTCGGCTTTTATTACGTTAGGATTATTTATTGTAGCGTGTGTTACTTTGTGTCTTTAGAGTACGTTTGAAAAATCTTTTGACTTTGACGAAATGCTATTGAAATTTATTGAGTCCATTTGTAGACAAATAGAAGCCAAGATATTTTGATATTTGTTCGTTACTAAATTTTGCTCGTTGTAAGCAATGCGATCAAGATGGCAGACGCTGACATCTCAAATATAACATCCAAGCCCTTTATCGGAGACATGTCTCGCAGACTTTTGTTTAAGAAGAAACAAATCGTTTATACCTACAGTGAATGACAGTCTGAAAAACAAAATAAGACGTGATCTTCATTGGTTTTATGTATGCATAATTTTACAGGGTTAGGTATTCGATATAAAATGATTATTTTTAAATCTTTAGAAGACATATTACAATTAAAATCTTTTTTTTTGTTAAAAAGTTAAAGGAAATAAATTTACCTATGTGTAAGGTTTTCAGCTGATAATTATTTTCTAATAGCGATAAATATAGATGTACCATCCTATTATTCTTTAAGATTTTTACAGGATGTAGGCAAATCTACATGACCTAGTTATGTGGATGTCGGAGACAACTTTGCTATTTGTGTTTGAGCGGAAATTCGCTGAGTTAATTCCGAAAACCTTATTCAGTTTGTCTTGTATAAGGAAACGTTCCCAAGATAAGACGTGAGAATTTAGACTACAATCTAGACTGCAACATTTCGTGGTAAACCGTAGTTAAGATTTTTAGTTTAAATTATTATTCACAAGTACGCTTAATAGGTGGCCGCGTGAAACATAATTCATACATACATACTATATCCCTTGAGAGGAAGACATAGTATGGTATATACGTATGGTATAATGAATTTACCATTTAAAAGAAGAATTGAGATTCAAAAGAAGAATCTAAGCGAAAGAAAAAATCCAGTTTATTTCCTTTCCCTTGGGAATTTCAGAGAATCTTTCATTAGTGCACTTCTATACCATATAAGGAACAATGGAGAACATGTCTTTTCTCTAAGCCATGTTAATTAGACAGGAGAACTTGGGACATTTCATAATATTATTCTTCTCATAATTGCGCTCTTTCTCATTCCGCTTCTTTTACCTTTAGTTTGTCCATCGCCATATTCCCAATTGACCTATTATAATTAATTAAAAGGTTTTGACGCGCGTAATGTGCGGTATGTTTCAAGAAATTTGAATTAGTTAGGTATTTTATATGTCAGTGTTTTGTAACTTATACATTTTAATAGGTAAGTAAAAGTAAAACAAATACCTTGTCGGATAGACAGAGCCAACAGTCTTGAAAAGATTGGCCTATCAATTGTTCGGCTATTTGGCTTAATGATAGAATTGAGATTCAAATAGTGACAGGTTGCTAGCCCATCGCCTAAAAAAAGAATTTCAAGTTTGTAAGCATATGCCTTAGTCACCTTTAACGACATCCATGGGTAAGAGATGGAGTGGTCCTATTCTTTTTTGTATTAGTGCCGGGAACCTCACGGCACATCTATGACTGATTTAAGAGTTTTATGTGATTTGTTATACTAACTAGATTTTATGATATCATTCTAATTTTGGTGTTCTAAAATTACAGGCAGTTGTGTACTTCGTATTACTATAAGCATTAGAAATAGCAATATTATTAAGCACCTAAACTATTTCAACTCAGTTTACCCCTCGGCAATAAGTTTATATAATCTCAAATCATTGGCTCTCAAAACAACATTATTCTTAAACTAAAGTTCACCACAGGTTGAGGATAGCCGCTCGCTCTTTGACGCATCACTCCCAAGGGACCAGGTATACTTGGAGTATGGACTTTAAATAATATAGATTTATAGCAACATTCACAGCGGTCTGAACTAAACTAATCAATTCACTGATATATGTTTTAGGAGGGTGTACACAGTTTCGCTCTATCATTCTTGCAAAAAATAGCAGGAACTAGAATGTTTCGATCAGAATTTTGAGAAATCTGTTCTATACGACTTTACTTTTCTCTTCATATTGAATTAAGTAAAAGATATTTGAAACGATCGTGTCTGAAAGTGTAGTTATACGTAAATCCCATGTAGGGACATATTACCAGTACATCACTTTATTTACTTTTATGATGATTTTTATTTTTATATAGGTTCGCTTATATCTTAGTGCCAAATTGGATCAAAGTCGGGTTTATGAGGCGTGATTATGGAGAAGATGCATACAACTATTTTCAAGTTTGTTGTTGAACAAAATAAAATTAAATGGGTCAGAGCAAAGTGACCTTCACTACGAATTATTCAAATTTCATCGCCGTCTAACTGGAATAAGCGAAGAAGCAAGGAAACTTAACGCTTTTACATTGTCATGGAATGGAGATTTCCTTATAATAAATTAATTGTGACGACAGCGAGCGGCCAAGCGAAATGGACTCTTAGAGGGAAGAAATTAAACTTGCAATTTTACTACAAATTAAGTTGACCTGAAATATTTGAACCCTTTTATTCCAACTGTACTCGTAGTTACGTCGTGAATGCTAATAATGTGAGGGTGCCGGTTCAAATTTATGGAATAATTAAAGTTAATTCTCGTGACTAAATTACGCAAAGCTATAATTTTGTTTATTGTAATAGGCATTTTGGGGATTTGTTTAGTGTTTTAGGAGTGCAGATGAATGGAGTCTTGGGTCTTTTTAAATTTTATAGTAATATTCGGATGGAGCGAGAGTGCGCGACCCTCTAAAAGGAAAATTCGCCTGAGAAGAATATTTAAGGATACTCAAAAATCTACATCTTTTAAAAATACTTTAGAATCGTTTACTTTAAGAGCAGATTTACGACCCCGCTTTTAATATCCAGGTCTAGAATCCTTAGGGAAGAAATATTATATCAGCAGCTGCATGTGAACGACTGGAGCGTCTGAGGCGAGAAGCAATTTCATCCACAACAAATACAACAATGCTAGTAAAATTGTGGAAATATGAAAACAACGGTGCCACAATAGGTTAACCTTTATTTTAGTTCAGTGCCTCGGTAAAAATGGTTACTTCGAATATAAAATGCAAAACACAAAAACTTTATAATCAAACAAATAAAGAGAATGTTGCAGAGTGGTTAAGGTGACTCGAAATCGAGAGGTTACTGAATTCAAGGTTCAGATCATTGACCGAGTATATTAAGCATGAGATTATTTGTTGTTAAAATGACAATGACAGATAGTTCTTACTGTGACGGAATACACAAAAAAACTCATGGTGCAGAAGTTGAATTTATTCTGTTTAATTATGTCCTTTATAAATAATAAATCTATTCCTATAAAACTAAATTCCCCAGACAAGTTGCTATTTTTTTTTTATTGATTATCGCTAAAGCTTATGATATTTCATTAAATTATGCTATGCACGTCTAACTTAATGTCAGCGTATTGTTTATTTAAATCCCTATTATCCCTTATTAGAATTGCTATCCTTTAGATTAAGGATAAAAGGTGACCTTTACACACTTTCGATCAAAGTCACTTTTGTGGTTAACAGAAGTGATACAAATCGTTCAAATCGCTGAGAGATACTGCTGTTAAATGCTGAGTACTAAATAATTTAAACGGTACAAATTCAATTGAGCGAACTGCCAAGTACGTAATCAGCGCTTAGCAAAGTTAGGCGTCACTCGTTAGCTTGCTTGCAAACGATCGATCTCATACAAACACTGATTAGCAGAGAGCGGTGAGTGGACTGCGGTTGCGGGCGAGTCGCAAGTTGCCAGTGAGGATTAGTAGCCACGGTGAATTTACATAGATATTTGTTTCAAAAGAAAGAAGAGAAAACGTAACAAATTGAAACCTCGTCATCGTAAAAAGGCGACTAATGGATAGGCTTTGTACATTGTATTCCTCTGTTTTGGCGATGGGCTAGCGTTTTGTCACTATTTGAATCTCAATTTTATCATTAAGTCACACAGTTGCACGTGGCCTTTCAATCTTTTGTTGACTGTTGACTCTGGCTTCCGGCAAGGGATATGGACGTGATAATATGTTGTTATGTTACTAAATATTCCAAAAGGGTTTTATGCGTCTGTTTGAGAAACTTATAAAAAAATTGGTAGCGATGATCCACTGCATCTGTTTGTAAAGTTTCCAGAGAAAATGACTCTAGGATAAAAAAGTGCTAACAATTTTAATTTTATTGTTATTTAAAAAGCATTCAGAAAGAAATCTCACCACATATTTTTGCTCTTTCTTGCTTTTAAATTACTGCTCTTCTCTGTGTATGGTCTTTTATTAAAATTCTGATAATGAAATAAGAAAATCACCATTCTCGGCAGAAAGAGAGGTCGATTAAGTTGTAAGTGTCGGTTTCTAGAATTCAAAGGTAGGCACCCAGAGAAAAAAAACATAACTAGCGGCCCGCCAATGCTTCTTGTGACACCCGCAGATAATGTGCTTTTTTAACCGTTAAAGACTGTTCATGATCAGTTCAAACGTATTTTCGAAACCTTCACAAGCATATAATCATAGTTAGAAACGTAACCACTTTTAAAGATAAGCATGTTTTAACTAATAAACTTGAGATTTTTCTTGTGGGCAATGGGCTAGGAACCCTTCACTATTTGAATCTCAATCACATCATTAGGCTTTCCTCTTTGGTCCATACAGCTGAAAGTGGCCTTTCAGTCTTTTGAAGATTGTTGGCTTTGTCTGCCCCACAAGGGACAAAGGCTATATGTATGTATAACTCTTACTCGAACCACAGTGTGTAATTGGGATGAGAGGAAAAGCATGTTTTTACGACTTAATGTTATAGCTCATTCCTATTTGAGACAAAAGCTTCTCTCTCTGTTTCAATACTTGAAAGCCTTGGGACTTGCTTTTTATTTAAAATTAAACTGAAACATGTTGTAAATTTTAACTACTAAGACTATTGCTGAATTGAAAACATCCCTACATTTGGTTGAAACAACAATTTACGATTGAAAACAAATAGCAGAACGCAAGAGCCGAAAAGCTGTTGTCCTAATGAACCAAGATTGTTCTGCACAGCGCACCTGAATTTTACTTATAAGGAATATTCATACCTGATGGCGAAAACGGATTGCAAGGTGAAGTAATAATGTACACTGGCTAGTGTTTGTTGTGTTAAAAAAATTATAATTAAAGAAACAATTTATTTATAATACTAGCTGTTGCCCGCGACTTCGTCCGCGTAAATTTCGAGTTGAATCTTAATCATACAGTCAGATACAGACAGACAGACAAAAAATTAAAAAAAAAATTCTCTTTCCGTTTCAGTCAAAATACTTATTGTATAGACAAAATATTTTTACCGTGTTATTATATGTAGTATTTTGATTTTGAGTTTTTTTTAAAAAAATACTTAAACAACACAAAAAAGAATATTTTAATAAAAAAATATCTTGTCTTTGATGGGATTCGAACTTGGACCACCAACTTCACAGTCTCACGGGCTAACCACTGGACCATCGAGGCCGTTGCAGTGGTGTCGAAATTAAAGTAGACTACATACCTGCCCTGCGGGGTAGACAGAGCCAACAGGCTTGAAAAGACTGAATGGCCACGTTCAGCTATTTGGCTTAATGATAGAATTGAGATTCAAAAAGTGATAGGTCGCTCGCCCATCGCCTAAAAAAGAATCCCAAGTTTGTAAGCCCATCCCTTAGTCGCCTTTCACTTATATTTATATGTTATAGGTATAATGCTGCCGTATAATGATAAATGACTTTGAATTTTTAATTTCGTTACTTATTTGCAGGCAAACTCATGCCTTGAGTTCATTCAAATGTCGATAACTTTGTTTTTAGTGAACCGATTTTGATGAAACAAACTTTAAATGTTATTCTGAGTTAAAACAAAGCAATTGGTGAAAGTTTGAAGTAAATCGGTTCAGTACTTTCGGAGATAATCGTGATCATACAAACAGACAGACAGACAAGAAATTAAAAAAAAATATTTTTGCTTTCTATTATTCATTCTAAGTGTCCCTCTATCCATTTCAGTCAAAAATACTAAATGTACAGACAAAATATTTTTACTGTTTTATTATATGTATAGACGAGTAGTACTGCCTTAGTCTCTTTTGAATTTCATGTATGTTTTATTCATAATGATGCTATCAAGTGTTTTATCTTCATAAATGCAAGACAAGATTTTTTTAAATTTAATTCTTTTTTTTTTTGTTTTATCGCGTCTGTCTCATACATTTTCTAAAACATACAAAGGTAATAAGCACTGCGATTCTTAATGTTGACACATTTTTTTTCCTTACATGAATAACTATTAAATTCTCTGTAGATATGATGTGTGCTTTACCAGCAATAAAAATAAACTTTCAAATATGTACGAAACCTTTTTTCACGGTGCAATCAACATTGGTCGGTACTTTTATCTGCAAGATTTTTGCAACAACCCCACACTTAGGTATGGCTATTTAATAGTTTGATATAATTGTTAAGTCACTTATTTATTATTAGCATTCACAAATTAGAAAGTCATGTCCACTTAAATGTGTTGCATTTTATATTTCGCTGCGCCATTTATTGTTGGCCTCATTTAGCAAATTGAATTCGAATTCAGTACTGTAGTAGGCAATTCTGTATAGCTTATGAATTCTTTCTTTGTTCAAAGTTGAAAATTTATCTTCAAACACAGAAATTGGAATAATATAGTATGTCTTTGAGTCGTTTCAAGAATATTGGCTCTGCCTTCTCCGTAAGGGAGCAAGCAAGAATTAGAAGGCTTGCTTACAGAAACATAAATATTTTAAAAATATTTACGGATCTTTTATACATAAAAAAGTTAAATTATAAGAAATGCTCAGTTACCATTATAATACATTTCTAAACACGTTCATCTAATTTCGTTAACTAAACCGAGAATCTTATTAATTTCTGTGCGGGAAACACGTTACCGCAAAGTGGTTTTGGCGAAAACGGGGTCAAATGTTGGTGCATACAACTATCAGGAATTGAAATTGCCCCCGGGAAAGGAGTTTGATCAGTTCTTAAGTAACACATTTTGCGAAAAACACTCACGCTCTCATCACTCACTCACTGATCACAAAACTATTGAGGTAATAATACTTTGATTTGACAAGTATGTAGATTGTAGCTAAGAGACGGAATTTTCATTTTTCGTAGACGAAGCTGCGAAAATTAAGCAAAAATAATATGACTTCAATCTTTATAACAGTTGTGTATAGATGAATTAATGTAAACAAAAAGCTAACGTCCAATACACATTCAATTCATACGTGTTTCCACGGACGGTGCCCGCGAATAGTGGGTTTTTCTTTCCCCAACAATAAATTGTACATAAAGCCCACACACTCGAGTCACGCATAACATCTCATAGATTTATATCCCACACTTCTGTCCAAATTTAGATTTAGTGTTATGTTTAGCCGTAACTCACATGAATTAGGGGTTTCGTGAAATCGTGAGAAATCGTGGCAGGGCCAATAATAATTAATATTTTATTATCCGCTGGACGCGAGTTGACTAAAATGAATCATATATTTATATAAATAAGAAGTATTATTTCCTAGTTGAACTTGGGTCTTGGATGTTTATCTATATTAGTATTACTTAATTGTAAAATATAGTATCGTTGAGTTAGTATCGTAACACAAGTTTCGAACTTACTTCGAGGCTACTCTGTATGTAATTTGTTCTGTTATTTATTTAAAAACTTTATTATTTAAAAATGTACAAAGCGATAACAAACTGCGCTGCAGCATTTTCTTCCAGTATTTTAATTTATTATTTATTTTACAAAATACAATATATATGGTACAATAGGCGGACAGAAATTTGGTTAATCTATAGCAAATTATGCTGCTTTAAGTTCAATTTTAGGTTTTAGCTCAATACCTTCAAATATATTTAAAATAGTGAGTAATCTGAGTACAAACTAATCAAAGTAACGTTTCAATTAAAAACTCTTGATTGTCTAGTAGAACTTCACTCACCAATCATTTTATTATTTAAGTAAATCTTTAGAAATACTTTATATTCAAGAATAATAATTAAAGGTACCGTGTGCCGTGTGGTTCCCGGCACCAATACAAAAAAAAATAGGACCACTCCATCTCTTTCCCATGGATGTCGAAAAAGCCGACTAAGGGGTAGGCTTATAAACTTGGTATTCTTCTTTTAGGCGATGGGCTAGCAACCTGTCACTATTTGAATCTCAATTCTATCTTAAAGCCAAATAGCTGAACGTGGCCTATCAGTCTTTACAAGACTGTAGGCTCTGTCTACCCCGCAAGGGATATAGACGTGATTATAGGTAAGTAATTAAAGGTAAATTCATTTGATCGTTTTAACTATATGTTGAAATCGGGGAGTTGACTAGTTTTCAAATTTTGCCTTAAATTAATCGGCAGGGTTTAAACAAACTACTGCTTCTCATATTTCTTTTTAAAATAGTATATTATTTTTTATAAGAATAATGGAAGTCTATTAATCTTTTTTTAAACGCATATTACACCAAAGTGTTGGTGATTCTGCACAGTGAAAAGGCAAATAAGTTGCAATTATCTTGCAACAGTAGGTTTAATATGACCACGGGTCAAAGGGATTTTTCATTACCTCGCCCGCATATGAGTTTTACGACATTCGGGGGAATTTTTCAAAGCGGTGCGCTTACCCGCCAGCTATTCGTCGGTTTGTTCTCTTTGACACTTCATTATTATTTCATAATTAGAATTATTAAATTGTGAAGCCAAGAAAAACTTCGTTAATTTTTTAAGGTATAAAGTTTATGTCTTCTACAATTATGATATTATTTGTAGCGATAAGTTTCGGTCAGTATAAAATCATGCAATGGAATTCAGAATTAATTATTTTATTATTATTTTCATTATATTTATTGATTATATACGCGAACTATTTCGCACGAACGGGAGTTGCTTCGTGTAGAAAATTACCTTAAGTGCCCAATCCAGGATGGTCAAAAGGCGCGCTCCGGATTTTTCTTCTGAAAGGTGATGAGGTAACCGTTTTGCACGCCAGGAAGAATAAGTTAAAAATGCTGAATGAAAATGTATGGACATATGTTATGGATTTCCTTAAGCATTCTTAAATATAACTTCAATACTTCTTGATATAAAATACCTATATTAATAAATCTTACTTTGGTTACATAAGGAAGACACAACCTCGCCAAGCTTAAATAACACTCGTTAACTTTTCTGCACTGTAACTGGGCGTACGATTATTTTCGGGAACGATTTTAACGGGTTGATTAAAACGGGCGTATTTTTCACTGAAAGTAATTTTTCATTTCACGCACGAATGAGACCATAGTATGAATTGTAAAGGGTTGATGGTATAATGAGAGGCTGAGGGCCTCGATTCATTGTATAAGGTATTCATTGCCATTTTTATACCTCTGTCTCAGAGGCATAGGAGTCTCAGAGTACATCTTTTACTTGCTACAATCCCTGCATACTTTTTTTTTAACATCATCCTCCTGGCTTTAAGTCCTGAATAGGGTATGCCTTTAACCATGGACTCTGGATTGGGTGAGTCAGATTTTTACACGAAGCACGAAGGTTGCGGAGGTCAATTGGGAGTCCCATTTGGCCTCCGCAACTTTTGCAGACTGTTGACTCTATCTACCCCGCAAGGTATATAGACGTGACCTTATGTATGCATGTATGTATGTAGAATGACTGTACCACTTATGAATTCTCAACGCGATATGCAAAATCAGTCCAAGGCAGCTCACTCCTACGGTTCATTTCAAAGACGTGGCTATGTGAAAAATTTAATTCATTGCCGGTAAATTTATATGCATGCCGTAGCTGCAGTTTATTAAGAATGCACCGCGTCTCTCGTCGGGGTTCTAAAATAAAATGGTCAGCTTCATTCCATCCATTATATCCTAGTACCTTGGGAATATGATACACCTTATTTTTATTTTAAAGGGGAAGAAAACTTTATTTAGATTTATTTTTACTGAGCTACCTTTTTAGGTTTTCGTAGTAATTTATTTATGAATAAGCATTAGCTCGTGACTTTACTCTTATAGGTTGTCAGTTGGTATCAAACCATGAAAATAATCATATCGCTTTTTAGTAAAATTTGCTAGATTTTTTTAGTATGAAAACGGGATTTATACCTGTGCGACTAGGGGATTAGGCACATTATTCTAGTGCAGCTTTTATTTTGATCACACATGGGTTAGATCCTCTGCAAAGGTTACGGAGGTCAGACGGGAGTCGTTTCATCTTAAAACCAGACTAACCCAATCAAGGAAAAGACGCACCCCGGGATCCTCTCTGGGGTTTAGATTTCTTAAACTACGGTACATTTAAATTTCTTAAGGTTGCTTGAAAACGAATCTTTAAAAGATCATGTAATCACCCAGCAATGGCTCCCATTTGAAAGGAATCAATCTCAAAGTGCAAACTTTACACCAGAGAAGTTGTTTTATCCGATCTCTTACAAAGTAAACGTCGGGTCTCCATGAAATATGCATCAAATATTTACACAGTCTCGGCCAAGTCTTTCCCTTGAAGTCGACTGAAGCGAACCGATTTGCAATTCACCGAACATCCTTTGGAAAAAAGAGCCACTGAACAAAGGCGGGAAGGCGATTCAGAACGTTTAAATACTTTTGATATACTCTACAGATATCTTTGAATGGCTTTCAGTGTGAAATATGGGTCATAAGGTCATTAGGTCTTAAGTGGTTTTGATTATGTTATCATTATTTTAGGTAAGTTATTTTAAAGCAAGGCGCTGAAGCAACTAGACACATTTCTACATATATTAAGACAAAAAGTAAGTAGCTAAGATTTAAATAAAATTGAAAGTAATCAATGTCAATGCAAATAAGGTCACCTGAACTTATTACTACACCTGTATTATTCACAGACAAATATAAATAATTAATGTATGATTCAATATGGAACATACTCGTATGCCAAGCAATTACTTTAAGCACCACATTAAAAACTATGCCATAAGTGCATAAAAAATGCCCAGCTTGGCGAAAATGGCACACAATATTTATTCTTAGCGCACTTGCTATTTAATCACAGGATTTTAACGGCCAGATTTAAATGCTGCAGCGGTAGCTAACAATTATTCAGCGCTGTTTTAAAAATGAGCTCTGGAGTGCCTCGCTTATAGGATTTTACTAAATGTTGATTTTTCTAGAATTCAAAGTATTTTATTTATATAAATGACTTTATCTACTACATAAAACTGAACAGTCGATTATGTGTGAAATGATGGTAAATTGATGGGGCGACTAATACAATATTTAAGAGACTCAAAGACCACTTTTGGCTGGATGGTTTAATTTAGGTATTAAGATTCAGATGTACTGAGGTTGCTAGCCTATTACCAGAAAGGATATTCCCTTGATTAACTTTACAATCTACACT